>NW_015162492.1:793377-793512 GCF_001447785.1 Gekko japonicus
GACAGGTGGTTAGCCCCCCCCCACGGATAGAACGAGACTGTTTCATTCAAGAGAGGAGTGGGGAGTGAAAATCTTAAAAAGAAAAATTACCTTTGGGGAAATTGTTTAAAGCGGAGAAGAGGGATCGATTCCCAA
>NW_015162492.1:793691-793803 GCF_001447785.1 Gekko japonicus
AAATGCAAAAAATCAACCAAAGTGTCCTCAGCAACCAGCAGAAACAACTGACAGATACAACCAAGAAGATGGAGGAGATTGCAAAGAAATGCCTGGTATCAACGGAAGAAAC
>NW_015162492.1:797365-836492 GCF_001447785.1 Gekko japonicus
GTCTCCTTCTGGGCATGCCTTGATGATCCTGCCAATCAAGCAATTCAAACTGCTCTTCCTCTGGACGTGGGGAGCGTCTGCGAGCTTCCTCCTCTCGGGCAAGCTGGACACATCCTCTGCTTCTTCCGCCCTGGAAGTCTGGCAAGCTCTCCACGTCTGAACACTGGGACTCGCGAACGCACCACCCTAGCAAGTTCAGGGTGTGGTTCCAAACGTTCCCCTGTCCGGTCCACAGTAACAAGGGTGTCTTCATCTTTATGATGCAAAAGCGGCATGTCTCTGCCTTCAGCCATGCTTGTACAAAAGGAGCCTAACTGCTCTCAAAAATAACAAAACTCACACACAGCCTTAGTCTCCACAAGTTTGCACAATTTCAAAGGTTTGAGTTTTAAGCAACAAGAGTTTCAAGTTCGCATCACGCCAGCGCCACCATGTAGCGACCAGGGGTCCTCTCCAGAACCCAAGGCTGCTATTGCAAGGGACACAAAGCACAGAAATTCACTAAAAGGTAACTGCCACCACGTTACTATTGGGGTTCTCCCTTAGCCCTGGCGCAAAGTAACGGAAATCTCCAGGCTAAACACAGAACACCATTCACAAGAACAAGGTATGCTGTCTCCACACCACAGCTTGCACAGAACACAAACACAGTTGGTAGTTAGCCAGACCAAGCAGTCTGAGACACAGGATTAAGGCTTTGAAAACTCTTGAGGCTCAGTAACTCAGGCAAGGTAAAAATATAGTTTCTTTATTTAAATAAATTGTGCAAAGTTAATAAAACACGAGACAAAGGTAGTGCAGGACAAAATAACAAATCTAAGCATAACCAGCCTAGCTATACTTACAAGCAGCAAGCAAACAAGTCCAAGTTTCAAAGAGGCAAATAGTCCATAGACCCAAAGCATTCACTCAGCATCTTCCCTCCAGCTGGTGAATCCAAGTATTCAAGGCATTATGGAGGGTTGCTTGGAGTATTGACCAGACGAGCCAAAATACCCCAAGAATCCACACAGGTTACTGAAAACACAGAGTCTTATAGCAGAGGGGGGTCACGAGGGGCTCCGGCCGGGTAGCCACTCACAAACCCACCAAAATGATGTCACAGCTACTGGTAACCAGGGTAACCAAGGATATCCCATAATACTTGTTGTTCAGTTCTGGGGAATCGAAAGTTATTTCTAGAAGATAACCCGACTCCCTCCTCCCATCACAGGTGCAAACAGTTGGAATGCTGCTAATGAATTAATGACCACCAAGGCCACACTGCTAAGGGTTTGCAGCTGGTACTGCCATGGGAGTGAAAGTCATAATTCTCCCGTTATCAGGGTCATACAGGTCTTAAAGGAAACTAAGAGGCACCAAGCGACTAGCAGGCGCCTCTGAGACCTTAAAATTTACTGCAGCATAGTTAGATAGGACATTCCAGGCCTTCACAGACCCAGAATCCTCTTTGACAAAGTTTGGTCAAGTGAACTGCAAGCAGACAAAAGAAATGGGGGCTATTTTGCATGACATCCATTCATGCGCCTGAATTTCTTCTTCATCTGAGCCTTACAGTCCTCAAGGCCACAATTTTTTCTAAATGTATATACAGCCTTAAGCCTCCTTTATGCCTTGCGTTTTGTAGGTTTGTATATGTATATAATTAATACAAAGTGTGAATAAGAAAAATAATGAGAAATACAGCTTTCAGGGAGGTGCATTCAAAAGTGCCAGGCGGATTCCAAAAACATCAATTTACTCAAACGGAGAGTGAACAACGAACGTCAATCTTCCTTCATTGGTTCCTTTAAAAGTCCGAATGGCTCCATATGCTTTTCATCTAAAGACATTGCTAACTCTTTTGAAGATTTTTATAATGCTCTCTATCAGTCTAACAACCCTAAGATTTCAGAGATCAAATCTTTCTTAGCCTCCTCAGCTTTTTCTCATCAGCTATCGGAAGCTCATGTTGCTACCATGGAAAAACTGATATCGTTATAAGAAATTATGGATACTTTTAAAAGCCTGAAGTCTAACAAAACTACAAGTCCAGATGGCATTCCATCTGAATTCTACAAAGATTTCCATTTTGTACTGGCAGAACATCTTCTAGTTACTTGTAACAATGTCCTACAGACAGGGAAAATACTTCCATCGTGGACAGATTCTGCCATCGTAGTGATTCCGAAATACAACAGACCCTGCTTCTTATTGGTCAATAGCCTTAGTCAATCATGCCACAAAAATATTCACGTCCATCTTAGCCAATAGGCTTAAATCCTTTATAGCAACTTATATCAAAGATGATCGAATGGGGTTTATCCTAAAAAAACAACTCTCAGACAATGTAAGAAGGACTCTTAATCTCATCATACTTGGCTGCAGCAGGAAGATCGACTCAGTACTCTAGCGTTGGATTTCACCAAGGCTTTTGATTCCGTGGAAATACCATTCGTGTTAGAGAATGGGCTTTGGTATCAATTTCTTAAATGCATTGAAGGCCATTTTACTCAAATCCCACATCAAGAACTAGAGTCAATGGATATTCTTCTTACCCCTTTCATCCCACACGAGGTACAAGACAAGGCTGCCCTCTCTCACCTCTGATATTTGCACTTGTAATAGAGCCATTGGCCGAAGAACTACGACAATGCAAGGACTTTCATGGCATATTATTGGGAGAAAATGAACACAAAGTTAATCTATAAGTGGATGATCTTACCTTGTATATCTCTAATCCAATCCATTCTCTACCATATATAAAAAGTGTTCTCTCAAAATATGGGGAAATTTCAGGCCTGCAAATCAGTCCGACCCAATCAGAGTTATATCCCATATGGATCTCATCTAATTCGAAGGCTCATTTTAAAAAAATCTCTCCCTACAAATGGATCACATAATCGTGGAGACATCTGAGTATTCAGATCTCATGGGATCTTGAGGATCTTTTCCCTCATAATTATGACAAACTATATGAAATTATCAATATGCAACTGAAAGACTGGCAAGTCCTTAACTTTTCTCTTCCAGACCGTATTCATCTGGTCAGAAGTTTTATTTTACCTAGATTTTTGTTTCTCTTTCAAACACTTCTGATCCAGGCCCTTGATAAAAAAAAACCCTTGATATTTGGCAAAGGACTCTTTTCTCGTTTTTATGGGAAGGGAAAAAATTGAGAATTAACCTAAATATTCTAACTAAACCAGCTTTTCTAGGAGTTCTTGATTTTCCTCTTCTATGTACATATTTCTATGCCAGTGTCTTAGCAAAAGTGGTGGAAATGCAACAACAAGAATCTCAACCTATTTGGTATCAGATGGAACAAAGGTATGTGGCACCTTACACCTTACAAGAAGCAAGCAGGATGATACCCTCACGCCATCCAAAAAGCTTCCGACAAAATCCGTTTTTAGTTGCAGCTATTAAGGTACGGGACCGCAAGAGAAAACTATGGATTTCAGACATTTCGCCTTTCTCCACTATAGTGAATCATCCTTGGTTCCCTCCAGCCCAGAAGAAGGAAGACTGCTTAGATTGGACTCAAGCAAGGTTTCAATGCCTGATAGACTTTGTATCCCATGGCAAAATACGAAATAAGGCTTTCTTTGAACAACAGTCGGGCACACAATTTTCTTGGCACAGCTATTTACAACTAAAAAACTTAATGGAAAATTTAGACTCTCGTGGTATTTTTGACAAACCTCATTCTGTTTTTGAAGACATCCTAGTAAAGTATGCAGAGTCCTCCAAAAGTCTATTAGCCATACTCTATAAATCTCTTTTGCTAGCTGAACACAAATCTCCTTTAAAACACCAACTTCGTTGGATAGATTTACAGACGGACTTAACTGATCTTCATTGGCAAACAATATGGAACTCTCTGATCAACTCCTCAAAGAATTTCTCTATCTTCTTACAATTTATTAAGTTAACTTTCAGGTGGTACTACACTCCAAAAAAACTCAATAAAATAAACCCAACTATTAGCCCCCTCTGCTGGAATAAATGCGGTCGTGTAGGTTCATATTTACATTGCTGGTGGAACTGTCCTACAATATACTCTTTTTGGAATGAGGTCATTAAACATATTAATGAGATTACTTCGCAAAATTTACCCATTTGTCCAAAAATGGCTCTTCTTAACCTAATGGATTCTGTCTCAGATTCAGTGGTTCATAAAGAACTTACTTCAAATCTATTAGCAGCGCCAAGACTTGCAATTGCTTCACAATGGAAAACTGCATCCCCTCCTACTATTCATCTCTGGCATGAGGAAATTTGGGATCAATTCATTTTAGCTAAACTCACGAGAGTCACACAGCCATCTTCATCTTCTTCACTTTTTATTTCCACATGGTCGCATGTTCTCCAATATATGTCAGAAAAGGACATTCTCCCATCTAAAACATCCTACCACTCATGGCTGTATTTTTAGTTATTGTATATCTTTTGAACTCTAAGACAATCTAGGAATATTGATAGAGTACGTTTTAGATCTTTAAATCCAATCACCACTCCTTGTTCAAGCTGACTAAACAATGAGCACTGTTGGTTGATTTGTTTACTAGAATTTTCTATTCATTCTTGTAAGGTTAAGTACTATGTTTACACATTACACCTTCTACAACTGATTATTTTAAATAAGTTCATACTTTCTTTGTAATAACTCATTGTACGAATGCTGTTATGTTTCTTTCATTGTTACAATTTGTTAATAAAAAACTTTTTTTAAAAAAAAAAAAGTGCCAGGCGGCTTCGTTTTCCTGTTGAGTGGTATCCACTTGGTAACAAACCTGGATTTGCTTCTTAAAAAGATACATCTTTTCAGATATGAAGAAAGGTACACTTACATAACCAAAGAGTCAAGTCAATCCATTTAAATTTAGTTTAAAACTGCACATTAAAAAGCAGTGAAGGGGAGAGATTTATAGAAAGAGAGAAGGGCGTGAGAGAAAACATTGGCTGAATCAATTTGCTGCTACTTTAAATTTATTGACATGCTTCTCAGGACATCTTTCTACTGTGTAGCCAATCATTCCGATTAGACAGTAAAGGTCAATTCATACTTTGCATTTAAATATATTCCCTTCTGTAGTGACAACCCATAACCGGTCCAGGTCATAGGACACATGTTTGGCCTTTCCAATTTTTTTGTCTACTTGTTCCCAGGTAGTTCCAATAGGATTCTCTTTGGTGATTCCTTCCCTGGAAGAAAAGGTAATAAGATAGCTGTTCATTTAGCTCTGTATGAGAATTAGCATCCTTGAGGTTAATTTGTGAAATGGGCCTAAAATACAAAAGCCAGTAGAAAAGGAAAAAAATGCTATAGATGCAAATCTGCACCCCAGTCAGGTAAATCTGATGCAGAAGCGACCGAAACATGGCTGAGTGTCTGAAGCAGCTCCTCAAGATAGGTGTTTTCAGTGGACTGAAGCCACACATTACATTGAATCGCAGATAACTTTCCTCCCTTGATTTATTTGTAAAAAATTGCAAATAACAAGGAAGAACAGGGCAAGAGAAGCGATGTAACCTTTTCCTTGCTTGTTATTTTTCTGCTCAAAATCTTTCCTCCTAGTTCCTTTTGCCCTCTCAAAGAATATTCAGTTATAAATATATCAAGTCCCCATGTCCTTGCCCTTCAATTAGATATTTTAGGTGGGAAAATGGTCTCAGGGAAAATTATTTAGCAGCATTATTTATTAATATCCTGCTCCCCTTCCCCCCGTGATGACCCTAAGAGACTTACAACATTGTTTTCCGGGCCTCCATTTTATCCTCACAATAGCAACTCTGTGAGCTAGGTTAGGCTGAAAGGGTGTGACTGGGCCAAGGTCTCTCACTGAACTTCCATGGCAGCCTAGGGATTCAAACCTGTGTCTCCCAGATCCCAGGCCAGCACTCCAGTCAGTATAACATGCTGATTCTTCCCTCCCTGATGGACCCCCTCTCAAAGTTGCAGCCACAGAAGAAGAAGGAGTTGGATTTATACCTCACCCTTCATTTGGAGTCTCACAGCGGCTTATAATCTCCTTCCCTTCCTCTCCCCACAACAGACACCATGTGAGGTAGGTGGGGCTGAGAGAGCTCTGAGAGAACTGCTTGTGAGAGAACAGCTCTGAGAGAACTGTGACTGACCCAAAGCCACCAGCTGTCTGCATGTGGAGAAGAAGTGGGGAATCAGACCCGGTTCTCCAGATTAGAGTCTGCTGCCCGTAACCACTATACCAAGCTGGCTTTCAGGAGGCTTGTTTCATTTTAAAATACCTCAGGAATGTGTATAATGTGTTGATTGGCTCTAAGGTGGTCATGTTTGAGATTGAAACCCAACCCAATGACCCGTCCAGGGTGATTTGTACTCAAATAACACTTAAGTCACAGGTGTTGGGTCACTAAGGAACTGAAATCCCTCCAGAGTCATCTCATTGCTTTAGTATTCATTACTCTGGTTCAAGACATGCTACAGCCTCTTGTAAAAGGCACTACACTTTCAAAGAACAGAGACTCTTCCGGCCACAGTCCTCTTAGTGGTACCTGCGATAAATGTCTCCAGCGCTGTTTACTCCATACACATCTCCTTCTGTCCCAACTTCAATCATGGAAAGCGCACCAGGCACATTCTGCCACCTGGAGTCAGTGCAGGAATCTGGGGTGACACCATGCCGGTAATAGATGGTATCAGCTGAGTTAACTCCCCAACAACCCAGTGGCCCACAGGAGTAGTATTTGAACTTTCCTTCAATGTGGATCCAGGACAGTGATGAGTTGTCATCAGCAGTGATGGCTGACGACTTGGGTAGGCAACAGATTTCATCGTTCATGTTGACTCCAACTACAAACTGGCTTCCCCCTGCATCTATCTGTTTGAGCGAACCTGAAAAGTAGCAGAAAGATCTAGGATTTTAGGAAGTCTTATACCAAAATGTTTAAATCAAGGTTTGTTCACACAGAAAAAATTCAGTTGTTTCAGACAATTTCAAATAAGCCCTGAGTGGGTTCATCAAGTGCCAAGGCAACCACATTACTGGAGGCTATGGGAGCACATAAAATGAATTGGATTTGGATTAATTGTACAACCAGAAACGCTGGAGCATGTTCAGTAAGCACTATGGCTTTTGATCATGTAGTGCTGGAATTGCACATGTTAGAAACCTGGTAATGTATGAGGATAAGCAAAGCTAACCCTTTCACAAATAGGTTTTAGGGGTGCACACCATAGAGCTCTGCAATAAGTATTGTTTTACAATAAAGTATTAAGGAAACAGCACTTCTTGAATGTTTGCTGAGTGCAGAGCTTCAGATCTTGAATTAAGTCAGGTTCCTCCATAAACATTCAATTGGTATGTCTCTCTGAGAGCCTGTCCTGGGTGAGAGATGGAAGACAAACCAAAGCAGCTTCTTTATCCCCCTTTCAGCCCTTTTCAAACCCTCTACTCCAGTGGCCTTTATTGCCAACTTCAGAGGTCTGTTTTTTCTCTTGGTTGCCCCCACCCAACAGCCTTTTCTTTATATCATTACGGGACTCAACCAACTTACAAATGCCAGTTAAAATGGGTTGACTATAGACATGGGGTGAGAACAAAATTTCAGAAGCAAAGGTGCTTACAAAGAAAGCCACCTTTTTACTAAAAAATTTAAAAGCCTCTATTAAATATAGTACACTACAAAATTTAGTTATTATAAGTTATACATAAAAACATGATAGTGTTCAAACTTGTGACAAGAAACAATGTATCCAGCTAAACATGCCTAGACTGTTCCTTAATCCTGGCAAATTCTAAGACAAAACAATGTCTTTTAGCTCAACATGGTTTCTTTTCTGAGCAACCAAATTCTCCAGCAAAGATTTTTAGGATGTTCTGACATCCTTATTTCAGTTCTTGGTCTCTGGGTCCTCTTATTTAGTATTCCCTCCCAGGAAGGATATCCCTATATTTCAGTTTTCAACCACTTTGTTTTTAAGTTTCATTTCTCCTCAAGAGACCCTGTCTTTTGTTTTCTGTTCCCTAGGCTTAACTTACGAATTCTCTGCCTGAAACTGAAATTTTTCCCCAGTGGCAGCCATTTTAAACATGACAAGAACCATACACAAAATGGTGGAAACATTTCCATTCCTTCACAGAGTGCCTGGCTAAAAGGAAAATGACCCAGAAGGGATCCTGAATGTGTAGAAGAGGGGCTTCTTCAGGTGTGTAAGCCCTGCTGCTGTGAAACACAGGACCTTCTAGCTGACAATGTGGGACAGTTCACACAACTGCTTGAACTTCAGCTACATCATCAATGTAACAATATCCAAGGACCAGGGTGTGGATAATTTAAGTAACTAAAGCACCGTGTATAATACTATATAGTATGTTTATGCGATATCATTACAATAAAGAATATTTAGACTTCAAAAATTTAAGGATTTGTGTTTACATACAAACCATCTTAAATTTTTGAAGTCTAAATATTCTTTATTGTCTCATATCTCATAAACATACTATATAATATACACGGTGCTTTAGTTACTTAGTTTACATCATCAATGTATGCTGGAAGGAAGATAATGGTTGTATTTCTCCTTTGGTACACCAGAATTGCCATGAGACACCAACAGGGCAAGAACAATGAGCCAAACAAGGCAGTCTAGCCATGTCTCTGCCTTGTTGAGGTCTCATATGATCAAAATGGATTGCGCACAAAGTAAGGCTAGGTGGTTCCGCTGATCTCCCCTTAGCCAAAGGACCTCCAAAACATGGAGCTTCAAATGATTTCCAAGCTGAGAACTATTCCTGTCACCACTAAAGTGAGATTGAGGTGATGAGAGAGGAGGTCCTAAAACTGATAGACAACTCAAAAACTGATAAATCACCAGGCCCAGATGGCATACATGCGAGAGTTCTGAAAGAACTCAAATGTGAACTTGTGGATCTCCTAACAAAAATATGTAATCTTTCCTTAAAATCAGCCTCCATTCCTGAGGACTGGAAGGTAGCAAATGTCACTCCCATCTTTAAAAAGGGTTCCAGAGGAGATCCGGGAAATTACAGGCCAGTCAGTCTGACGTCGATACCGGGTAAATTGGTGGAAACCATTATTAAGGAAAGAATTAGTAGGCACATAGATGAACAAAACCTATTGAGGCAGACTCAACATGGGTTCTGTAAGGGAAGATCTTGTCTCACTAACCTGTTAATGTTCTTTGAGGGGGTGAACAAACATGTGGACAAGGGGGATCCAATAGATATTGTTTACCTTGACTTCCAGAAAGCTTTTGATAAAGTTCCTCATCAAAGGCTCCTAAGTAAGCTCAAAAATCATGGGATAAAAGGACAAGTCCTTTTATGGATCAAAAACTGGCTAATTAATAGAAAACAGAGAGTGAGTATAAATGGGCAGTTCTCTCAGTGGAGGGGGGTAAGCAGTGGGGTACCGCAGGGATCAGTACTTGGTCCACTGCTTTTTAACTTGTTCATTAATGATTTGGAGTTGGGAGTAAGCAGTGAAGTGGCTAAATTTGCGGATGATACGAAGTTGTTCAGGGTGGTGAAAACCAGTGAGGATTGTGAGGCACTCCAAAGGGATCTGTCAAAGATGGGCGAGTGGGCGTCAACATGGCAAATGGGGTTCAATGTGGCCAAGTGCAAGGTGATGCACATTGGAGCCAAAAATCCTAAATATAAATACACGTTGATGGGGTCTGAACTGGCAGAGACTGATCAAGAGAGAGATCTTGGAGTTGTAGTAGATAACTCACTGAAAATGTCGAGACAGTGTGTGACTGCAATAAAGAAGGCCAATGCTATGCTGGGGATTATTAGGAAGGGTATTGTAAACAGATCAGCCAATATCATAATGCCTCTATATAAATCAATGGTGCGACCTCATTTGGAATACTGTGTGCAATTCTGGTCACCACACCTTAAAAAGGATATTATAGCTTTGGAAAAAGTGCAGAAAAGGGCAACTCGAATGATAAAAGGGTTGGAACACTTTCCTTATGAGGAAAGGTTAAGGCGCTTAGGTCTCTTTAGCTTGGAGAAACGACGACTGAGGGGTGGCATAATTGAGGTTTATAAGATTATGCATGGGAAAGAGCAGGTAGAGAAAGAGATACTTTTCTCCCTTTCTCACAATACAAGAACTCGTGGGCACTCCATGAAATTGCTGAGCGGTCAGGTAAGAACGGATAAAAGGAAGTACTTCTTTACCCAAAGAGTGATTAACACTTGGAATTCACTGCCACAGGAAGTGGTGGCGGCTACAAGCATGGACGGCTTCAAAAGGGAATTAGATAAGCATATGGAGCAGAGGTCCATCAGTGGCTATTAGCCACAAGGTGTAGATAGGGACTCTGGGGCAAGTGATTCTCTGTCATCTTGGTGCTTGGGGGGTCAACAGTGGGAGGGCTTCTAATATCCTGGCCCCACTGGTGGACCTCCTGATGGCACTGGTATTTCTGGCCACTGTGTGATACAGAGTGTTGGACTGGATGGGCCTTTGGCCTGATCCAACATTGGCATCTCTTATGTTCTTATGTTCTAAAGTCCTTTTGGGGATAAAACATATAGTGAAAAATGCTAATAAATATTCCTTTTTGTGCATGCCTTTCAGCATTTTCCCCTTTCTTGTGCATCCATACAACCATGGATCAGCTGTCTTACAATACCTGTAATCAGGATCCAGTTGCCCCCCACAAGCCTGTAGACGTTATGATATGAGTCCACCCCCCAGACTCCAGAAGGACCGGTTGTGACATGGGTCAGTGCCCCTGGTAACTGGATCCATGGGTTTCCATATACACTGTACAAGGTGTAAATGTAGCCTTCACTGTTCACACCAAAGATCTGTCCGTTGCTGGCATCAATCTGTGTCAGTGCTCCAGGCACCTCTTCACAATCTGAAACTAGAGCAAAAAAGTGTCATATGCTCATCAGCAAATGTAGTTCTATCACAAATGCAGGTAAGCCACCCTGAGCCTGCCTTGGTGGGGAGGGTGGGGTTTGAATTGAATAAATAAATAAATGAGGACAAAGACTGGATTGAGAAGGGTAGAATAAAGCAGATATCCCCACTCCTGTGAGCAACCAACACTCATGCAGGTCTCAGTCTTGAACAAGAAAGTTATCCCATTCATTTGGGTGTGAATGGCCTTGCAGTCTGATAAGGGGCATTGTATGATAAGAAGTCTCCTGGTGGTCTCCTGCTTGTGGTATGGAATGAATGATGAATAATATGCTATGGCTTTCCTAGGCATCAGCATAGCTCCATACATCCAGCACCCCAGTGGTGTGTTCCTTCTGAACTGGCCTGGCTAAAAATAAAGCTTAAGCAAAAGCCCACCTGGCATTGGGTTTAAGATTATGTTTGGTGGCCTCCACATGTGTTTCTCTGAATCCTCCTTCCTTGTCCCTTGTCTCTCCTTGGTTGTTGCTCTGTTTTTCTCTACTTGCAACATCCACAGCCCTGACTTCTGCTCTTACAGCCCACCCACCACTTTGTATTAGTTGCCCTGATAGGACCTGCTGATTTAGTTCTAGAGCCTGGCTTGTAACCGAGGTCCTGAAAGGGTTGCCAATCTCCAGGTGGTGGCTGGAGAGCTGGGATTACAACTGATCTCCAGGCAATTGAGCATTTTTGTAAAAAGGGGGACATGCCCTGCATTACCCCCCAAAAAATCAATGCCCAGGCCAAACCCCTGTGCCAAGAAATCCAAAATAAGGGGAGTGCATTCCTACCATGACGTCAACCCCCACTATGAAGAGATTTTACCCCTAAGGGGGTAAAAAAAGGGCAAAATGTGTTCCCCTAATTGTTTTCCATGTTCCTGGCAGGCTGCTGCCTCCTTCCCCCCCCCCCCCATTGGTCAACTTATGTAGCTCAGAGTTCTGAGGTAAAACCTGCTTGCTTGCACCACCACCCTCTAATTGCTCAACTGTGAATCTCAATGTTCTGAGGTAAAAACACAGTTAAAAGAGACTGCAGACAGTTGAGGACAGTTACAGAAATCAACAATTTAAGACTCCTGAATAGACATTTCTCATAGCAGCCAGCATGCCAGTAGTGGCAACGGGAACTTGAGGTGATGAAGTGAATGCATGTATCAAGGCATCGTACTTGTGGCCACTCATCTCTCACTAAGGACGAACATGAGGGTCCACCTGAGAGGCGATGTGTCTTCTGGGGAATTCTCTGAACTCCTATTGAAAATAGGGGATGGAGAGCATCCCTTCATGGCTGGCCTCAGTAGTGAGGACCCTACCAGAACTAAAAGCTAGGATCTGCCCTGATATTGCCAGTATCACAGAGAAGTCCATGGACAGCCTGTGCAAGCGTGTCATTCTGACCCCCAAGAACGACAGGGCTACCATCGTTAATAAAACTCTACTTAACTCCTTCGAGGGGGCAGAAATGGAGTATAGATCTGTGGACTCAGTGGTGCAAATGGATGACATGGTCCACTACCTTGTAGAGTTCCTCAGCACCCACAACCCTCCTGGCTTCCCAGCCCACAAGCTTCTCCTCAAAGTGGGGGCTCAAGTGATGCTGCTGCGGAACCTCAGCCCACCAAAATTCTGCAGTGGCACCAGACCAAGTGAAGGCCCTGCAGAGGAACATCACTGAGGCCGCAATGCTTGGGGTAAGTCGGTGTTCATACCACGCAAACCACTCATACCATCAGAAA
Organism: Gekko japonicus; assembly: GCF_001447785.1. Classification (NCBI taxonomy): domain Eukaryota; kingdom Metazoa; phylum Chordata; class Lepidosauria; order Squamata; family Gekkonidae; genus Gekko; species Gekko japonicus. The sequence continues at coordinate 810,015 of NW_015162492.1, forward strand.
ACCCCTTCCAATTCAAGAGGCTGCAGTTCCCCCTCAAGGAAGGTCTGCTTTGCTCTGACCATCAACAAGTCCTGAGGCCAAACACTGAAGGTGGCAGGAATTGACTTAACAGACGACTGCTTCTCTCTTTTTTAAAATAAATTTTATTTTATTAATTTTTCATACTCATATACAATAATAGTTTTACAACCAACAATACATAAACATACATATAACTCTCAACTACAATAATCATTTAAACTCTAACCCAAATGAATAAAAAAATAATTGGTCTTAATAAGACATTACTTCTTGGTACTTATTTGGTAGGATAAATTGAACCTTCTGATTTGAAGTAACATAATAAAAAAATATAAAACACTTTTCAATAAAATTGTTATCTTTTAACATTCCATATGCCACTTTAAGCTGTGTTGCAATGTTGTCTGTTATTATAACATCCCAGAGCTTAACATACCAATGATAAATGTTTGGAGTTGTTCGTTTATTCCATTTTTGAGCTAGTATCGATTTGGCTGCATATAACATCAACGTTAACATTCCAATTTATAGTTTTGAGATTTTTAAATCCGGCCAAAAATTTAATAAAATAGATTCCATGGTATTCTTAAGCTTAATTTTGGTAATCTTAAAGATTTCATTTATAATTTTATTCCAAAACTTAATGACCTTTCGACAAGACCACCAGCAGTGGCTAAAATTTATCATAATTAATTTTAAAACCTGAAATTTTTGAAAATTTATTATAAGACTTAATAAATGTTTTATTGAAAGAGCTGGATCTTTTATTGAAAGAGCTGGATCTTTTAAGTAAAATATGGCATCATCAGCAAAAAGACTTATTTTACATTGCTCATTGCCGATATTAATACTTTTGATATCGGTATCCATCCTTACTGTGTAAGCCAACGGTTCTAATGATAAGGCGAACAAAATTGGGGATAAAGGACCTCCCTGTCTGGTTCCTCTTGCAAGTTGTATAGGTTCTGTAAAATAGTCATTAATTGATATATATGCTTTTGGGTTTGTATAAATTGCTCTAATAGCGTTAAGAAATGAATTTCCAAAGTTCATATAGTTCAATAAGTTTAACAAATAAGTAGGTTCAACTCGGTCAAACGCATTTTCAGCGTCAACCGATAAAATCGCTGAATTTATAGAATGTGTCTTACAGTAGTTTATAATATTCAATGTTTTCCTTATATTATCAGTTATATTTCTCTTGGGCATAAAACCTGCTTGGTCTTTATGGATATATTGAGTTATTATATGATTTAATCTGTTTGCCATTATAGTTGAAAATAATTTGAAATCATGGTTTAAAATCGAGATTGGTCTATAAGAGGAGGGTTGTAGTTTATCTTTACCTGGTTTAGGAATAACAATGACTCTTGCCTCTGCCCATGTCTCTGGCATTTTACCTGTTTGCAAAATTTCATTCATATTTGTTATCAGATACTGGTCTAGTTCTGATCTAATTTTTTTATAAAATTCTATAGGTAAACCATCAATACCTGGTGTTTTATTGTTTTTCATTTTATTTAAAGCTGTTGTAATTTCTTGGGAAGATATTTGTTGGTCAAGATACTGTTTATGTTCAAGTGAAATTATATTTTGATATTTAATGTCTAATAAAAAGTTTCTTATGGTTTCTTCCTTAGGTGATGTAGATGAATATAAATGTTTATTAAAAAAATTAAAAACATTAGAAATTTTGTCTGTAGTTGAATGAGAGTTTCCTTTATCATCTTTTATTGTTCCAATTAAGTTTGCTGTATATTTCTGCATTGTCCTATACTTTAACAATTTAATGGATTTTGGCTTCTTTACCACATATTTTTGTTTTAAAAACATCAATTGTTTTTGAATTTTAGAGGTTTCTAATAACTCTATTTTTTTCCGTTCCAAATTTAATTTTTTTAGATTCTTTTCCCCACCAAATTTTATATGTTTTGCTTCTAAAGTTTTAATATTTTCCATAATATTATTTATAATTTGAGTTCTCTTCTTTTTCAAAGAGGATGATAACGCTATCAAACGGCCTCTTAATACCGCCTTAAATGCATCCCATATATTACTATTTGAGGCTCCACAATTTGAATTATAATAAAAGTATTCTTGAATGTATTTTTTAATTAGGGTGCAGTTGTCTTCATTCTGTAATAAAAGCATATTTAACATCCATTTCATGGGTCTTGGTTGTTTATTTTTATTCTGTATATTACAACTTACCCATGCATGATCAGAAATAGTGCATGTTCCAATTTCTGCTGAACTAATCTGATTAAGAAGGGATTTAGAAGCAATTAAATAGTCAATTCTTGAATACGTTCCATGTCTATGAAAATAAAAAGTAAATTGTTTTTTTTCTGGCTTACAAGATCTCCATATATCACATAGGCTATAAAAATCAAGAATTTTAATAAATTTGGATTGCAAAGTTTTAGATTGTCTTTGATTTGTTTTTTTATTGGTCTTTTTATCCCATTTCTGATTACTAATTATATTCAAATCTCCTCCTAATAAAAATTCTCCATGTTTAAATTCCATTAATGTTTGTAGTGTCTTTTGCAAAAAGGTTAATTGGTTGTCATTTGGAGCATATACTGAAGCAATAGTCACGGGTTCATTTTCTAATAAGCCTTTTATAAAAATATAGCGTCCTCTGGGGATGTTTGGTGACATTGAAACAGTATGTCTCTAGATATTAAAATTGCTGTGCCCCTTGATTTAGAATTTCCTGGAGCAATGTACTGTTGACTAAACCATTTGTTTTTAAATATTGACCCATCGATGTTTTTTAAATGAGTTTCCTGGATACACAATACATTAATATGTTTCTTAGCCCAAAAATTAACTGCCTTCTTCATTTGATTTTGTTATTCAATCCACCTGCGTTCCATGTAGCTAAAGTACATTCAAAGACCATATACCAATAAAATTTTAAAATATATATTAAAAGGGTTAGTTCAAAACAACAACACCCCCAAACTAATATTCAAACCCAAAACTTCCCCCCTCCCCCTCTAACACCCCAACCTTAATACCTCAACCCTTGAAACACAAGGCTTATCTCTAGGAGGACAGGAAATTTACCTGTCCTAAGGGGCAGTAATTTTACTTACTCCTGCTAGAAAGTCCCTAACTTGTGGGGGGTTGTATAATTTATAACCAAAATAGATTTAATTATGCCACTCCCTACGGCCCCGCCGATTTAATACTATAGGCAAAACCATAACCATTAAACTTAATTTTATTATAATTATTTTTCTGTGTTCAGACGTAATTCAAACCAGATTAAAACATACTTTTCAAATATAAAATTAGGTATAATATAGTAACAGAACAATAATTTTAAGTTTTCAGGGTTAGTAGATTAGTATATTACTTCATATACTTCATATTTAAATTTTAAATGCTAATTCAAACATATATTTCTTCAGATTCCGAAAAACACCAAAATTGCTAATATCATCCAAAGTATATTACTTCATATACAACCAATATTCAAAAGTATATTACTTCATATACTAAATACTTTTATCATAAATTCGAATACTACGTTCAGATAAATAAACCGATTTCTTATAGATGATTCAACCAATTATATATATCAATACCAAATCAAAAATAAGTTAATACATAAACTTAAAGATATAATATTGTATAAAAATAAATATATAATATGACTATATAGTAATAAAATTATACACAAACATGCATTTAAATATTACATAATAACAAAGAGAAATAAAGTTTACTTTAGTATATCCCTTCATATACTATGTTCCAATAAAAAATAAATTAAATATATAGACCTATATGAGTTCGGGTATCACAGACATTAGTTCCAATATAGTTACACAAAAGGTTTAAATAATAATCCAAGGTTCGTTTATAAAATTCAACAAGTTTTAAGTTTAAATGCACACTCAAGCATATATTACTTCATAAACGTAAAGACTTATTGTTAAATAATAAAAAATATATAGTACATACATATAAAAATAAAATTAAAATTAAAAAAATATACATCTATGATAACATAGAACCAAAAAACAATACTGTTTATACTAGTATATTACTTCATATACCATATTCCAATATAAAAATAATTTAAATATAGAAACCTATATGAAATTAGGTATCTCAGACAATAGTTCTGACGCAGTTACAAAAAAGTTACTCTTCGCTCTTACTTACAGTTGCAATAGCCTTGATAGATGTAAAAAAACCCCAGTGTTTGAGTATTATTTAAGGGTTCATAAGCTTTTGTTCTTCTTCCTCAGTAAGGGTAATTTTTAGAGTTTGTAGAAGTTTAAGACCAGAGGCTGCATCAGTTGCTTGTAGCAGGGTTCCGTTTCTATAAACCTGTATATCAGAAGCGGCGCTCCATCTGAATTTAATGTGTGCTCCAAAGAGCTTAGCTGCAAGGATTTTCAGGCTTCTTCTTTTTTCAAGTGCCTCTGTTGAGAGATCCAGCAGAACCAGAATTCTTGTCCCATCGAAGTCCAAAGCCCCATTCACTTTAGCTTCTTTGAGAATTTTATCTCTGGTGCTGGGGTAGAGAAATTGGGCCAGCACATCTCTTGGACGGTTTCTTTTCACCAGCGCCATAGGGCCCAGCCGGTAAGCTTTCAGTATAATCGGAGATTTTCCTTCTTCTAATTTTAATACTCTGGCTAGCCATTCAGAGAGGTTTTGTAAAAGTTTATTACCTTGGTCCAAGCTCTCATCCAGCCCTCAGAATTTTAGGTTAAGTTGACGCCATCTGTTCTCCAGGGCTGTGATTCTGGATGAATGTTGTTGCTCAAGTTCTTGCATAGCTGATAAATTTTTCTGTATAGTTGTAGTTTGCTCCATATTCTCTTCCAGCAACCGTGAAGAGTTTTCTAGACGTTTTTGCATTTCATCCAGTTGTATTTGGATAGGCTGAACCAACTCTGTAAAACTCGATGATAAGGATTTTAGTAGGTCATGTTTCAGTTCCTGGAAATCTTTTTTTGTTATTGGAGCGAGTTCATCTTCTTCGTTGCAGCCAGCGTTTTGCGAGGAGCTTCCAGGCGCCATGTTGTCTCTGTTAGAAGTAGGTTTGACCGCGCATTTCTGTGCCATTTCTCTAGTAAAATAGGTAGAGACTGTAAAGTTTTGAAGCGGATTTTTGGCTTCTTTGTCTTTGTTCTTCTTTCCCATAACTTTTTAAAGAGAAAATATTCGGTTTGCCTTGTTTAATTGTAGGTTTGCTGCAGGGCTTAGCGGGAGCTTCTGAGTTTAGCGTCCATTCACATCCTCGACGCTCTGCCCCCCCCCCCAGACGACTGCTTCTCTCATGGACAGTTCTATGTGGCCTGCTCCAGAGTGAGCTCACCAAGCAGCCTGGTGGTCCTACCACCTAAGGGCAGAACAACCAATGTGGTCTACAGAGAGGTCTTTCAGTAGAGGAAAAAACCCCAACAGTATGTATGTCTCACATCATTTTTATACTACAATCTTCTCCATTAGAATTTCTACAACAAATGTTACATTTCAAACTTCAAATCAGTATTATAGCTGGATTTATGGAACTTAAATACCATAGCAAACCATGGGTATCAGGCTAGTACTAATATATTTGCCTTGAGATTGGTACTGTCACATACAAAAATAAGCTCTATTTGCGTTATCTGCTTTTCCTAATTCTTTTCCTTGTGGTAAATAACAGAAAACTGAAAGGATAATAAAAACATGTTTTACAGTTAAAAATTAGTGCTCATGTTGGTTCATAAGATTAGATAAAATGCAAATAGCTGCCAAAAATGGTTGTATAATTGTTAGGCATTATTGTGGGGAAAACCCTGTAATCACACAAAACATATCTTTTAACTTGATTTGGCCTGTGCTTTTTATATCTTTCACATCTAAATGTGCCTTCGAGATTTCAACAAACTTCACAGCTCCTGCTAGGCCCACAACTTCAGCCTGACTCAGAACTTGTCATGTTACTCCACTCCACCATGAAATAAGTTTCCATGCTCACACCAGTGACTCACTGCCAGGGGCATAGCCAGAAGATTTTGGGTGTTGGGGTACTGGGAAATCTGGGGGGTGGGGGATGGGTAGCGGTGGGGAAGAGAGAGATATCCCATCAGCAGTAGGGTTGCCAAGCCCCCCGGGGGAGGTAGGAAAACCCCCACTCGATGGGTCCATTACCTGCCGGCCCGGATTGGGCCCCTGGGGGGAACCCCACCCCCAAAGTGCTGGGATTGCAAAGACGTGACTGGCATGATGATGTCACCCGGGGGTGACGTCATAGCGTCAGGCACGTTGCGAGGGGATGCTCTATCATTCAAGTGATAGTGGTCCTGCCCCCAATGTGCCCAATACGATGACGTCACTTCCAGGTGATGCCATCGCGGCGTGTGCCGAAGAACTCCTGGTGAGGGCCAGGACTCCCCCCGCTGCAGCCAAGGTAGGACTTGGTAACCCTAATCAGCAGGCAGGCAAAGAAGAGAAAGGTCTTTCCTTATCTTCCGGCCACACTCATTTGCCTTGGCTGTTACAGGAGAAGGAGAGTCGGCCAGCCAGTACGAGTTGGCCAGCCAGTGCAATTATAACTCAGCAAGTATGTGCTCTGTGCTACAGTTGCAGCAGGCCTTGCCCACCCGCTAGCATAGAGTGCATACTCGCCAAGTATTAATTGAACTGGTTGGCTGGCTCTTCTATTCCTGTAGCAGTAGAAGCAAATGGGCGTGGCCTGAAGGTAAAGGCACGGGCAGTGGGAGTTGTGGGGTGTGGGCCATGAATGAGGGGGCACTGCCCCTAAATGCCCTGTTGTGGCTACAGGCCTGGTGACTGCCATTGTTGTGAATTGGAGTCAGGGCAATTGAACTACTTAACAGGCAGCAAGAATGCATGTGGTGAGTTCTGCTAAGAAATATAGCAGGGAGCAGGTCATAGGGATGCCAGTCTCCAGGTGGGACCTGGGCATCCCATGGAATTATGGCTCATTTCCTGACCACAGAGATCAGCTCCCCTGGAGAAAATGGATGCTTTGATGGGTGGTCTCTATGGCATTATACCCCACCGAGGTCTCCCCAGTCTCCATCCCCAAATCTCCACGAGTTTCCCAATCTGGGGCTGTAACCAGCAGCGGGGCACAGATGGCGGTGCCCCCTTTTGAATTAGGGGTAACCACACCCTTTCCCCCCACCACATTGAAGCCACGGTTCCCCTCCTCCTCCTTGCTTGCCAGCTCGCAGGAGGAGGTGGTGATGGAGGGGAAGGAAGTGTGGGGCCTCACTAGGAAGGGAGGGGAGGGGAGAGAAACCTAACTTTTGAAAAGACCTAAAACCCAAGCCCGGGTGGCCAAGCACACAGCCCACGGCCACTCCTTTGCACTTGCAAAGCTGAGGAAGGAGCCCACTGGGGGCTGCTTGGACGCCGGGCAAATGGCCCTGGTGGGAAAGCTGCCCTCCTCTATCTTGAGAAGATCCCGGCAGAGACTTTCTTGGGTGGTTGCCCACCAGCTCCTGGGAGAGCCAGATTGGCCAAGCGCTGCCCAAAGAGAAGGCGGCAATTTCTGGAGGGGTGCCAGGGCCCCTCTGGCAGTAGTAAGCCTGGGCTGGACCTCTTAGGCACTGGGGTGGTGGAACGGCCACACATGAGGCTGCCTTTCCCCCCTTGCCCACTCCCACGAGTTGCATTAACCCTGCCGACTACTCCTCTCCATTCCCCTGATCCCTTAATTTAATTTAAATTAATGTAAATTTAATTACCGCCCCCTCCTGAAAAAATTCCTGGTTATGGACTGGAATGCTACCACCCAATCCCCCGCTGGTGGCCATGGGGGACCTGGCAACCCTAGAGCAATAAAGTAAACTTTGGAATGTGAATTTGCATTGTGATTTCAAGTTCCAGGCTAGATTTGCAAACTAAGATATTGTGTCATGATGCTCATCTGAATGCCTCTTGCCATATTTGTTTAGCCATTTTCAAACTAGTGTTAAGCAGGCCGTGATGGCAATGGCAGAGACCATTTGCCGTAGGGCCATTCATAATTACAAATGTGGATGGCAAGCAGCAAGTAGGAACCAGTGCCTCCGATTAGGATTTTCTGTAGGGTTTAGGAAAGCCAGAGCCCAGGGAAAATCTCCTGCACTGCTAATGATCCAAGAGTCTTGGCAGTTAGTCAGCAACTGGTTTCTAAATCCAACCTCTCCATAGCCGAACTCTTAGAAAGCACCTGCACCCTTGGAATCCTGCAGCAGTCAAGCACAGGAAGAATGCAGGTTTAATTAGGTCAGTCTTGGGAACTGCTTAGAATTCCCAGGCTTTAGTCTTGCCACAAATGAAATATTAACAAAAGCCAGACATACTTGATATTTATGTCTGGGTTTTTTATATATACTTAAATAAAAATTTATTTGCAAAACAAAAAACAAAAGAAGAATGTGCATCTCTACCCGAGCATAACACCTTTCCTTCAGCACTGAATAGCTATAGACTATTTGGACATATCAAGGACTGTGGGCAGAAATCTTAAGATCAGATTATAGGACTTCCAGGCATGTATCGCAACAAGTGCTTCTCCCTTTACAAAATAAGCACTGGTTGTGTGACAAACTGTGTCCAGTGATGCCATTTAGGAAGTTCTGGGGAGATGACCACCACTATTCCTTGCAAGTTTCAAGCTTCAGATGATTATTTTAAATGTTAATCAAAATGCAGGGCAAGGTGATAATGACATTCCTGTGGTTATTAAAAGGTATTTAAAAAGTAGTTACTCTCAGTGCTCTTAAAATGCACTGCTTTTTATGCAGTTCCATTGTGAATATCACAAAACCCAGGTCTTTAGACCTCAGCCAACTCCAGCTTGGGGAATTCCTAGAAATTTGGTGGCGATGTCTGGAGACAGTGGAGTTTGGAGGGGGCAGGAAGTCAGCGGGGATGTGATTTCAATCTAGGACTTTGTCCTACCCTCTGAAGCTGCTATCTCATCTGGGGGAACTGATCCCTGTAGTATGGAGATCACTTGTAGTTCTGGAAAAACTCCAACCCCCACTTTTAGGTCGATAACCCAACGTAGAAGAGCCCACCTTTCATATTTTTTTTAAATTCCAACCTTAAATCTATTTAGCTTGCTCAAGAGTCATAAGTGACCAAGCTTTATCAGTTTAAAAGTACACAAATCTCAATGCAGATTAAATATATATTAAACATCAGCTGTTTTAGTCTAGTTTCTGGAAGGGATGAGGCCTGGGAAATAACATCTAACTCTCTCAGATATTTTACTGTCTTTAAATGAGAAGTCTCAATGCAAAGAAGGGGATTGTGTTACAGAAAATACAACAAGTGAAAGAGAGGATGATACACAGGAAGCATTTGCTTGTATTACTTGGATATCTGTTAATGTCTTGACGCCATTGGCCATGATAAACAAAGCAAGCACTGCTGGCAAAGATATTATGAATGACTGGTCAATCTTTGCAGTTCAAAATCTTTCCTTCTGTAGTCAAAACCCACAGCATGCCCAGGTCATAGGACGTGTGCTTGATCTGTCCAAGGTCATTAGTCAAATGTTCCCACGTGGTTCCAATGGGATTGGTGGCACTGATTCCAACCCTGCAAGAAAATTTAACAAGAATATCCCAAGGATTAACGTTTTGCTTTGTAGCGGTGGGATGAAATTTTTGAATTGTGTCTTAAATATGTACAAGTATTATAGGCAATAGAGTTAAAAAAACTGCTAGAGATATACTTTCCAGAAGTGCAATGAGACACTAAAGTAATCTAGGACCTGAAGTAGAAAACCCCTTGCTAGTTCATACGTTGCTTACTTTTGTAGCCAGGACTTTACGGGTGTCTGGCAAAAATTGGTCTTGGAATGTCCATTAGAAATACAGATGTAAAGGAGATGACTACAAAAAGTAATTTGGTATGCCAGGAAAAACCATGACATTGCCTGGGCTTCTTTTGCATACCCTTTCTGGGCTTCTTGCTCTAACTGCCACCTACCCAGGCCCACTACTTGGTCTTCCTCCTCCTTTCCCCTGTCTACTATCATCCTTCACTCCTCCCTCTCTACAGAAGACCCCTTAATGTGGGCATCTCTGGTGTGTGGTTGCCCATGTTCCAGCCTTTCTCCATGCAATTACATCTTTATGTTATCAGTCATTAGTAAGAAACTAGACCAGATGCAGGGAAATTATTTTTAAAAACATCCAAAGGGCCCCGAAATCAGATTAGGCTTGTGGCAACTGGACAGGTGATGTTAACCTGTCATCTCCCTGAGCCAATTTGGAAGTGCTGCTTGTCTCATGGAGGAAAACCTAAAGTACCATATGGCGCTCCTGCAGGGAGATCCTTTCTCAGATTTCCTCGGGCTTGTGTACCTTAGCCCTAACGTCACATCGTGAGGGACAAACTTGATGGCGGCACATCTGGCTCTTTAAATATGAGACTGCATCTATCATGTGTGGAGAAGGAAAGAGAACTGGGAATCTCATGTTAAGAGTGAAGTGTCTTGCAAGCAAGCAATGCTAAACTGTTCCACCACCGGACGGTTATCTCGCCGTGGCTTGGTTGTCCTCTAAAGTTACTTTTCCCTCAGCTGGTTTCCGATACTGAAAGTGATCCCGGCTGGGAGAACATTACCAGGAGCAAGTAGACACAGTCAAGATTCAGTACCACTCAACCAACCTTTTTGCTCTTGAACTCAACCCCAAGCTGTACAGGATTCTGCCCGCACTCTGTCTAGGAATGAGGGAAAAACTCCTATATGTTCACAATACCTTACAACAATACCCAGCTCTAGCAATGGTAGCGTGCAGCCAGCTAGGCACAAGGAGTTCAGCCCTGGAGTCCAGGTACCCATCAAGCAGACAGTATTTATAAACAAGAGTAAAGTTTATTTAGCACAGAACTTGCAATCAGACCAGAGAATTCTAAAATAAGAAAAGCTAAGCAATGTTTTGCCTAACTACACAATAGAGCATATTTGCCAACATCAGGTAGGGTTAATAGTCCAGGATAGTCCATGGCAATAATCCAAGAGTCCCATCTTTGGGCAAGTATGCAACCATGTGCTCAGCTGCACCAAAGAATCCTTTGTTCTTTGTTCCAGGCCTCATGGCAGAGACACAACATTCAGAGCAACAGACACAGATCAACAGAGATCAGATCAGGAACAGAAGAGCGAGAGAGCAAGAGCAAAGTTTCTCATTGGGTTTACACAGATATACTGCAATTGAGTCTTCAAATGAGCTCTGGCCAGGAGCCAATTGAAGCAGACCAGGGAGTGTCCAACTTTTGGGTTGTCATGGTAATGGGTGGGGATAAGTTAGGTCTGGGGACCACCCTCTGCAGCAAATGACCCCAGAGCCCAACCCACCTTGGGTTATGTGCGTTTCTGCCATGCTTCAGCAGAGCCATTTGGTTTATGATGGGCAATTTGACCAAATGGTCAGCCATCTGGCTTGCATAGGAAGTCAGAACAACAGGGGGTACATGCCAGGGGGAAGGCAGGGGCTATAGGAATCAATTTTTCTATACACCCTCCCCCTTAAAGATGGAAATTCGGGGTAGATACCTCAATTTTCATCTACTCTAGTCCTCAGGGAACATGCATACATTGAGGATAACACTACAAATCACAACAGAGTCAATAGACACGTACACCATTACATAGGAATACAATATCAGCATAGGGCAACTCAAATCACTTTTATGAAGTTTCCATCAGGACTTCAGGCACAGCTTACAACCATTACAATCCAATACAGTTCAAGTTACAGAAGGGAACAACAGGCTAGAACACAGTTCATTACAGAAAGCAATAGCAGAACAGTCTCATCCTTAAACTTTCAATTCCACTCCAGCAGCTTAAAAATTGCAAGTTTACAGAAGAAAAAATAAAACAAGTTATAACATTCCCAGCAACAAACAAAAATTATAACATCATAATCTTGCAAGGTCAGAAATTGCACATCCCTAGCAATTCTGATACAGGGTGGTTAAAATCATTGGGCTTTCTCCAGCCACACAAACACATTTTGGCTTTATCCCAGCCACACACAAGACACATCCTTCAGCATCGTGGAGACGCTGCAAGGGGGGGTGAGAAGAGACTCAGCCCTTTGGTCAGCACCGAAGTAGGTCTGATCCCAGCTGACATCCCAATCCACTCCCACAGACACACACACAGGCTAGTTTTCTCCCCAGCCTCACAAGACAGTCAGCATCGTAGAGACACTGAAAGGCTCTGTGGAATGGATGAGGGCCCCAACGCTGACCAGCAACCGTGGAGGCCTGATTCAGGTTAGCAGTCCCAAACCCACACTCACAGACACACAGGCACGCAAGCCAATGCTTGCATGCCCCAATAAGGACAGACTAATGACTCATCACAGCAGTCCCGCCCACAAAGAATTTGCAACACATCCATCAAACTTTCAGCAATTTCACAAGGCTTTGAGCATATCAGAACCTTGTCCCACACACAAGAAAATCAATGTATTTCCCTCTCCCTCTCTGTGAAGGGCAAGGGCAGAACTTCAGCACAAAGGACAGTAGCCAGGCAGACTGGCTAAATCCCCACAAGCAACGGATGGTTCTTCAGACAATCCCAAAACTCTCCCCCCCCTTCCCCCAGGGAAATAGTGATCTTTCCAGCCTCAGCTCAGATCACACACCGAGAAACAGACAACCCCCTACAGAGGCCATCTCACACACAGACAGACACAAAGAGACTGACACACACACAACACACGCAGAGGCCATCCCAGCCCCTGAGCAAAACAACTCACAAGTTTAAAAAGTTAACTTGCATCTGCAATCAGAAGAAAACACTTAATCTTCCCCCAGTCTCTGGATCCGTTGACTTCCCAGCCTGAAGTGAGGCTTGGAGACGACCGAGGGCTGGGCAAAGTTCTTGCTCCTCTTCTGGCACACACAGAACAATGCTTTGATGAGATGAACTTTGTAGTCAAACACAAACAGGATTGGAATCCACAGATAGAGTGTGCTGGCTGAGGCTCCAAGGAAAGGCTTCTCTGCACTTGGGGAAGCAGATCCCCCAAAGCTCCAATCCTCTTCTGGCCCACAGGACAGCTGCACCTCTCCACACTCATCTTGACGGCAAAACAGGCAAAGCAGGATGTTCCTCTTCTCCTCTACAGGTAGAGCGCTGGCTACAGCTGGTGAAGGCAATGCTCAGCGCAACCACAGCTGCCTCCTCTGGAGTAAAGGCTTCTCCCCAAGGCAGAAATCAACACCAGACGACAGGCAAAAATCTTCAAGCAAGAACAAAAGGCTTTCTGAGCAGCAGTCAGGCTCTTGTGGCTGGCAACAGCTGCATTCCAGCACCACATTTTGAGGGACAGATCCCTCTGATCTCCATTGACCGGCTTCAGCTCTGGTGACGAAATGACCTCTTGCTTGCCAACCTCCTGGCAGGGTATATGCACAGAATTGAGAGAGGCAGACCCAATTCTCAGTCTCTTGTGCACCAGGGGGGTCTCTAGAGTCAGCAACAGCCAGGCATCTGCGCTTCTTCCATGCTCCACCTCTGGTACAAAATTCCTAACTACACTTTTTTTAAATAAAAAAAAACTTCCTCACCAGTCTGAGCAAGCTCTGCACACATAGGGTAAAGATACCCACGAAGATGGCACATTGGACTCCAGTTCGGATCCCGACGCTGCCAACCATGTACAGGATTCTGCCCGCACTCTGTCTAGGAATGAGGGAAAAACTCCTATATGTTCACAATACCTTACAACAATACCCAGCTCTAGCAATGGTAGCGTGCAGCCAGCTAGGCACAAGGAGTTCAGCCCTGGAGTCCAGGTACCCATCAAGCAGACAGTATTTATAAACAAGAGTAAAGTTTATTTAGCACAGAACTTGCAATCAGACCAGAGAATTCTAAAATAAGAAAAGCTAAGCAATGTTTTGCCTAACTACACAATAGAGCATATTTGCCAACATCAGGTAGGGTTAATAGTCCAGGATAGTCCATGGCAATAATCCAAGAGTCCCATCTTTGGGCAAGTATGCAACCATGTGCTCAGCTGCACCAAAGAATCCTTTGTTCTTTGTTCCAGGCCTCATGGCAGAGACACAACATTCAGAGCAACAGACACAGATCAACAGAGATCAGATCAGGAACAGAAGAGCGAGAGAGCAAGAGCAAAGTTTCTCATTGGGTTTACACAGATATACTGCAATTGAGTCTTCAAATGAGCTCTGGCCAGGAGCCAATTGAAGCAGACCAGGGAGTGTCCAACTTTTGGGTTGTCATGGTAATGGGTGGGGATAGGTTAGGTCTGGGGACCACCCTCTGCAGCAAATAACCCCAGAGCCCAACCCACCTTGGGTTACGTGCGTTTCTGCCATGCTTCAGCAGAGCCATTTGGTTTATGATGGGCAATTTGACCAAATGGTCAGCCATCTGGCTTGCATAGGAAGTCAGAACAACAGGGGGGACATGCCAGGGGGAAGGCAGGGGCTATAGGAATCAATTTTTCTATACACAAGCCCATAGGGAAGACCCACATTTAAAGTGATGGGACCATTGCTATCACATCTAGTTAAACTAGTATTAGGGGCATCAGGGATCGTTTTGTAGAAAAAGAGCTAGGGGAACTCATTAGCATAACTCATTAGCGTATACCACACCACCTGCCATCATAAGGCCCGGAGGTGGACCTGCAAGGCCGGCGGGAGTGTGAGGAAGCCCCGCCAAGGCCCTCCCTGGCCCCAGGCAGGCAGGGGTGGGGAGAGGCGGGGAGGAAGCAACTTACCCTCCCTCTTCTCCTGCCTCCTCCTGGCTGAATGAGGGCCGGAAGCGGGGCGGCCGGAAGCAGGGTGTGTGGCTTCATCGTGTGCCCCGCCTCCCCGCACCTCACCCGGGGGAACTGCGATCCCCGCAATCCCCCTCGAAATGACCTGAGGGGCACACTTTCTGTGTAAGATGCATGGCTTTATGGAGAGGAAAGCCATTCCTAATCTCTGAGTAGTCCATTCCGTACCTGCGAAAAATGTTTCCAGCGCTGTTTACTCCATACACATCTCCTTCTGCCCCAACCTCTATCATGGATAGCGCACCAGGCACATTCTCCCACCTGGATCCAGCGCAGGAATCTGGGGTGACACCATGCCGGTAATAGATGGCGTCAGCTGAGTTAACTCCCCAGCAACCCAGGGGCCCACAGGAGTAGTATTTGAGTTTTCCTCCAATTTGGACCCAGGGCAGTTCTGAGCTGCCATCAGCAGCGATAGCTGATGACTTGGGTAGGCAATAGATGTCATCATTCATGGTGACTCCAACAATAAACTGGCTTCCACCTGCATCAATTTGTTTCAACAAACCTGAAAAGTAGCAGAAAGATCTAAATCTACAGAACATAAGACCAAGCAAAACAGAACTGAATTAAGTTTGCTCCCAACATATGTTTGTCCCCCATATATAAAGTTTGATGATGACTATACTCCAGATAAGCCTCTGGCTACTTGAGGATTTGGTGAATACTGAAGTATCTGTTTAACATCCTATATTTTTTTCAGTATGGCACAGTATTTGATAATAGATTTGTGCAAATTTAGTTACTGAATTTATATGCAGGCTTTCACCTAATTTTGGGGCTCAAGACCAGTGTTCCCTCTAAGCTGAGTCAGTGTGAGCTAGGTCACAGTTTTTTAGCCTCCGTCTCACACATTTGTGTCTTAGCTCAGGAAGGATGGCTCCAGAGCAAACTAATTTATGTAGCAGCCAAATGGCTCCCTCACAACTTTAATGCCAGCAGCTCAGAAAGTAGAATTTTTGCTCACAAGACTCCACAGCTTAGATGGAACATTGCTCAAGACGGAGCATGATTTGATTTTTTTCAGTTTTCAGAACACCGGTGTTTCTGCAATACGGGAAAAGAGGTGCTTTTGCTCATCTAGTTACTGAATGTCCCAAATTCAGTGAGGAGAGATAGATATGGATTACCCTGATATTTAAGAAGAATGAGCTCACAAATATAAATCAGAGCCTTTCTTTTCTTTTACAAGTTATGGACCCATGTATCACCAGGTCACTGGCATCCCACCTTGTAGTAACCCAAGCTTAAATTAAAAAACCTTTGTGACTGGAGAGAAAATACCCCCCCACCTCATCTGTATCATTAGACTTAAGGCTGTAGCCAAAAGAGACATATCATTAAAAGAAAGGAAAGGAAAGGATTTTTTCAGTTTGAAACTGAATTCTGGCATACTGAATATTTGCCTTTTCAGTTGTCCAACAAATATATAACCGAATTTTAAAATACGTAAGAAGAAATCAGCTAGGGATTACAATCATAGGTACATTTAGGTTGGCATACCCTAAGAGGTCATTGTTTTACCCCCTTGTGATCTATACCTGGTATATAAGCATAACTGTGTGTCCAACCAATCATATAAACTAATTTCATCAACATGTTTTTTTTTTTTAAAAAAAAAAATCTAACATACTGGCAGATGGTACAATTAGAAAATGCTCTTGTATTTTTCCCCTTCAGCCAGGTATACTTCCAGAGCCCAGCTGGCAGAAATAATGGAAGAGCATTTTCAGTGGAGTATAAACACAGGCAAAGGCTTATACTCCTCCTTCAACTTGCCAGTTCTCCCCACATACACATTTTTTTCTTACTAGGAAAATATGGGCCTGTAGTTCTTCTGAACTAACTTCTCACTGTCACAGAAGCAGAGATAAGTGCATGACTTATATGGAGGGTGAAGTGTAGTGGGTTAGACGCATGTAGAAACCACTGAGACTGATGTAGTAAGAACATAAGAACATAAGAGACGCCAATGTTGGATCAGGCCAAAGGCCCATCCAGTCCAACACTCTGTGTCACACAGTGGCCAGAAATACCAGTGCCATCAGGAGGTCCAGCAGTGGGGCCAGGACATTAGAAGCCCTCCCACTGTTGACCCCCCCCCAAGCACCAAGAAGACAGAGCATCACTTGCCCCAAAGCCCCTAGCTATACCTTGTGGCTAATAGCCACTGATGGACCTCTGCTCCATATGCTTATCTAATTCCCTTTTGAAGCCGTCCATGCTTGTAGCACCCACCACTTCCTGTGGCAGTGAATTCCATGTGTTAATCACTCTTTGGGTGAAGAAGTACTTCCTTTTATCTGTTCTAACCCGACCGCTCTGCAGTTTCATGGAGTGCCCACGAGTTCTTGTATTGTGAGAAAGGGAGAAAAGTACCTCTTTCTTTACCTGCTCTTTCCCATGCATAATCTTATAAACCTCGATCATGTCACCCCTCAGTCGTCTTTTCTCCAAGCTAAAGAGCCCTAAGCACTTTAACCTTTCCTCATAGGGAAAGTGTTCCAACCCTTTTATCATTCGAGTTGCCCTTTTCTGCACTTTTTCCAAAGCTATAATATCCTTTTTAAGGTGTGGTGCCCAGAACTGCACACAGTATTCCAAATGAGGTCTCACCATTGATTTATATAGGGGCATTATTATATTGGCTGATCTGTTTTCAATACCCTTCCTAATAATCCCCAGCATAGCATTGGCCTTCTTTATTGCAGTCACACACTGTCTCGACATTTTCAGTGAGTTATCCACTACAACTCCAAGATCTCTCTCTTGCTCAGTCTCTGCCAGTTCAGACCCCATCAATGTGTATTTATATTTAGGATTTTTGGCTCCAATGTGCATCACCTTGCACTTGGCCACATTGAACCCCATTTGCCATGTTGACGCCCACTCGCCCATCCTTGACAGATCCCCTTGGAGTGCCTCACAATCCTCACTGGTTTTCACCACCCTGAACAACTTTGTATCATCCGCAAATTTAGCCACTTCACTGCTTACTCCCATCTCCAAATCATTAATGAACAAGTTAAAAAGCAGTGGACCAAGTACTGATCCCTGCAGTACCCCACTGCTTACCACCCTCCACTGAGAAAATTGCCCACCTACACTCACTCTCTGTTTTCTATGAACTAGCCAGTTTTTGATCCATAAAAGGACTTGTCCTTCTATCCCATGATTTTTGAGCTTACTTAGGAGCCTTTGATGAGGAACTTTATCAAAAGCTTTCTGGAAGTCAAGGTAAATAATATCTATTGGATCCCCCTTGTCCACATGTTTGTTCACCCCCTCAAAGAACACTAACAGGTTAGTGAGACAAGATCTTCCCTTACAGAAACCGTGCTGAGTCTGCCTCAATAGGTTTTGTTCATCTATGTGCCTACTAATTCTTTCCTTAATAATGGTTTCCACCAATTTACCCGGTATCGACGTCAGACTGACTGGCCTGTAATTTCCCGGATCTCCTCTGGAACCCTTTTTAAAGATGGGAGTGACATTAGCTACCTTCCAATCCTCAGGAATGGAGGCAGATTTTAAGGAAAGATTACATATCTTTGTCAGGAGATCTACAAGTTCACATCTGAGTTCTTTCAGAACTCTCGGATGTAGTGATCATCAGTTTACTGGTACACAACAAAATACAAAAACTAACAGCCGGCTGGCCAACTATATACACACCTGGGGACGCCCCCCTAGGTCCCGTTGGTGGGTTTAAATCTCCCGCCACGGTCCTATTGGTTCCCAAGTGGAGAGACTAGGAGCCTAGTCCCCACTGTTCTTACAGAGTCAAGCTCTGGGGTATTCGCTGGCCCCTGGTGGCGGTCAGCGGACATAACAGAGGGCTGTGCTTTTTTAATGAAAAAATAATTTGGGTTTAAAACACACTCTGTCTTCTACATCCATCTCTCTGTTTATTTCTTCTTCTTTAACAAATACACAAACACACATACAACACAAAGCGAGCTGTCTTAAAATACCTGTATTCTGCCTCCAGTTTCCTCGCACCAGTCTATAGATGTTGTAATTCGAGTTCACACCCCAGACACCATCAAGACCGATTGTGACATGGGTCAATAAGCCCGGCAATTGGGTCCATGTGGTTCCGTAGAAGGTGTAAATATTGCCTGCTTTGTTCACACCAAAGATTTGCCCGTTGCTGGCATCGATCTGTGTGAGAACTCCTGGCACTACAATACAATTTAGAGCTGGGAGGGAAATGGAAGGAAAAATACAATGAACATGGATTTATGAGCAAATGGGGAAACTCCAGAAATGAGGGAGAAGACAGAGTGGATGCCAGAATATGGAGGCCACCACTCCAAAGGGGCACCACAACTGACTGCTTAGAGTACCCTCTTCCTTGGGCTTTTTATTCCTTGCATTTTTCTTCATTGTCTGGTGAAATGGGTAGGGGTCCCAATGGGGTGCCCGTGACCATCACAGTGCCCGTTGACACCTTTACGGGTGCCTACCAAGTGTTTTTAGAAAGTGGGTGGAGCTAGGTGGGGTTTATTTCCAGCAAGGCTTCTGATTGGCCATTGGAGATCTGACTGGCTGTGCAGATTTTTTTAAAACATTGCTTTGTCAGCAGTTGCTACCACTGCAGAAGGATCTTCCCTGTACTACTGAAAGTAAGATGCAAAAAAAAAAAGAGAGGGATAGATGGTCACAAGAAAAAGATACAACAAAACCACACTGACCACATTACTAGTATAAATTTCAATATGTTAATTAATCTTCAGATACATAATTCTTATGTATGTAAATTTATCCTCAATAAAGTCATAACAAATTCATAAGGCATCATATGTCACCCTATAAGTCCCATTTCAAAAACATATTGATGCAAAATGGAGATTCTCAAATAATACAGTCATGCCCCATGGTTTATATTTGGCATTTGATTACTCATGCTTTTTGTGAGGTTTAAACTTTGTTGTAACATTTTTTTGAATTTTTGTAATTGTTAAAATAACATTTAATACACAGTGGGCTTGTCTGACATGGCAGCTTTAAGTAGTATGTAAAAGGTTTCCATGAACTGTAAGGGCTCTTTAATAGGAACGACAGGTATGAATAATTAGCATTTTAAAACTTTTGTGTATTGACAGTAATATTGCCTGTGCATTGTGTGAGTGAATGCCGATTGATGAGAGATTATTTTGGAGATTTTGTGTCCATGTTAAAATCTTTGGATGTTAAGTACAGAATTATAAAAATTGTTTCGTGACTGTTGTATGATATAAATGGATTACTGAGTGTCTTTTTAATTTATACTTCTGGATTGTCCCAACCTTGAGGAAACCAGGAGTGAAACTGGCATTCCAAGTTCACTGCTAATAAGCAGGACCATTTATCTTTCTACCATATGAATTATGGATGTCTGAAATATTGTTTGAGAACTGTTAAAAAAATTCTCTTCTCTAAGTCTGGGAAAGATTGGACATTATTTGTCCGATCGGTTGTAAAGCATTTAACAGTGTAAAGAAAGTCGTGTCAAATATGGCAAAATGAAGCTGTCTAAGCCCCTAAGATTGCAGTTGGGAACCGTCAGCATCAGATCATCCATTGAGTTGTGGTTTACAAGGAATTAAATATTTGGACTATTTAATGAATGATCTTGACTTGGGATACACCTTTGTTCTATATTGTAAAAGTGCACTTGAGGATATGTGGTTCCAATTCCCCCCCTCCCCGGTTTCTGATGATATCAATGGGTTTAATTGCCAGGTTCATTCGATATAAAAGCCTTTTTTCAAACAAATAAGATTTCTAGACCTTCATGTAATTTAAAGGTGGTTTATTGAAATATTCCATTTACATAATATTATACAGTGTATTGTTTTGTACAGTTTTCTTCTCTATAGCCTTGAACTGTGCATTCACCCTGTTTTTTGTTGTTCTCATCTGGAGGCTGGCATCCCTATTCCTTCTCCAGAGTGAACTGTAGGCCTGTCATCAATACCTTCCACCTGTATGTAGTGTGTTGTGACAATTAATGAATTGCTCTGCAAATAGTTGCAATTCTGCCTTCTGCCCCTGGAGATCTTTAAGTGCTGCATGCATTGCTCACAGAAGCTGCAGACCGTTTCTGTGTAAAGGACACATTTGTGCTTACCTGAGGTGATTCCACACAAGGAATACAGAAAGAACAAGCACTCACGAAGGCCCTTCATCATGTTCAAGAGAAGCCTTGGTTTTTGGGTGGAGAGAGACACATTTAGATAGCAACAATGAACATC
This sequence comes from Gekko japonicus, assembly GCF_001447785.1. NCBI lineage: Eukaryota > Metazoa > Chordata > Lepidosauria > Squamata > Gekkonidae > Gekko > Gekko japonicus. The sequence goes on from NW_015162492.1 coordinate 831,094, forward strand.
TCTTCCCTGAGAAAGGTAGGCTGAAGCAGATTGCCCCAATCTGTGGAACTTCCTGACATTTCACCCTTACTGAAAAGTGCAATGCAGGTGCAACTGGCTTCAGTGAAACGTTCTAGCTGCCTGATGAAACATTAGAGTAGCTGACAAATTGTAGAGGCTTGCAGCAGGCAGATAAGGAAGGGTCTGAAGGAACAGCAGGCAATGGAGGCATAACAGTGAAGAAAGGGAAAAGGTGCAGCACAATGGGGGCATGGCTAATTTTCCTATTTAATTGATAAGACACAAAGGGAAACTTTGTGTCCCAAACGTTTGGGGACATATTTTGAAGTCACAAGTATGAAGCACCTCTGAGCAGGATAGAGGAAAGGATTTTGCAAGTAATGATTTCCTGTTGCTACAGGACTGCTGAGAGAAACCTGTTGGGCTTTACTGGGCTTCCTCGCAGACACATTAATGGTTGACAGATGCAACAGAGGTGCCCGACTATTTTCTCAAACAGAGCTCTACGTAGTAACCAGCAGAACTTCAACTTTTAACTTTCTCTCCCCGCATGCTGCTGTATCTTTTAAAACAGCAGCAATAGCCAGCAGTGTCCTTTAGCATAATTTGCCTTACCTTAGTTTCCCCCAGATCAGGCTGTTGTGAAAAGCTTCTGCCTGCAACATGCAGCTGAAGAGGAGGCTGTTTTTAAGTCCCTTCTCTTGAACACACTTCTGTTCTATTGACCTACAGGAGGGGCTAAACATTTGACACAGTTTCCCGTGTGCATCTGTTTAACCAAAATTTCATATTTGGATTTTTGAGTGGGTTGGGTTTGTACAAAGGAAAACAAACTAGGATGTTTGAAAGTTTGCAAGTCCTTTCTTTTGATTAATAGATAACTATTAGTTTACCTGAGGTTAATTCTTTATCCCATTCTGTATCTAGCTTTCGCTCCACTATTTTACCAAACCCACATCGTAACAGAAATTCCCCTCAAGGGCCCAATCTGCATCTAGCATTTGCTCTGTTCTTTTACCAAACCCACACTGGAACAGAAAAAAGATGTGGCTCAAAACCACATTCAAATCCCCCGGGCCAACACCATAATGACTGCAGAGTCACCCCTGAATGGCCATAAAATGGCCATAAATCTATGCAGACAGTTCCATAAAACTGAAGGTGCCTTCAGACGGGCAGCTAATCCCGCCATTATGCCGGCTCAGATTTGATCCCGATCTTTTTAATCCATCCTCGCACGACCAGACATCCCCCCGGGGGAATCGCCTTACCGCGCGCTGCTTCCGCTGTGGCTTGTCTAGACGGCATCCACTAAAGGAGGCACACGCAGTGGGTTTTTTAAAAAAACCTTTTGCACATGGGCATAGGCGTGATCGCACATCCTTGTAAATCCGCATGTGCACGGAATCAAACGTTCAAAGCACTGCGTGAGGGATGCATAGCCGTAATTCCGACCAACAGGACAGCCCAAGCACAACCAAATTCTTCTTTCATTTTCTGTTCTGACCCACGCTTGCAGGGCTGGACTAAACGAATCCCGCCATCCCCCTTGCCATTGAGATTATGCTCACTGGAGGGACTATTTTGCATGTCGAAAGACCCATCCTCCTTCCAGCTCCCATCCCATTACCTGATCATCCTTAAACTCACAGGTCATTCAAAACATTGAAGTATTTGTGGCGCTGGATCAGGGTTCTGCAGCCTCGTTTTTAAATGTGTTTAAGCGCATATTGAGTAGTGATTTTTTAAAAATCGTGCCCACTCGGGATGGTCTGACATCAGATCACCCCGACGGGAGGATTGCACGCTGGTGGAACGACCAGACAGGTGAAAGTCCGTGGTTGTCCCGTTGGGACGCGAAAACTCCAGATTTAAAGTGGTATCTTTTAAGTACGGCTCCGAACCGCAGCAAAAAGGGATGCCCACGGAACAGGGACATTTCCCAGATGTTTGTGTCTGGACATTACCTTTAAATCCGCCAAGCACTCGTGCCTGGCGCGGATCTAAAGAACTGTCTGAACGGACCCTGAGAGATCAAACGAAGTGAAAGTGGCATGCAATACTGTCATAAAATCCAAAAGTCAATTAAAGTGAAAGTGGCATGCAATGCAGAGGGGAATTTCTGTTCCAACATGTTGGTAAAACAGTGGAACAAATGCTAGATGCAGATTGGGCCTATGTTGCGTGCGACTTTCACTTTCTTTGATTGTCGGATTTTATGGTAGCTTCCACACTGCGTGCCGGTTTCACTTCCTTTGATCTCTCGGTTTTATGGTACTGTCTGCACAGATTTATGGCCATTTTATGGTCATTCAGGGGTGACTGCAGTCAGTATGGTGTTGGCCCGGGGTACTTGAATGTGGTTTTGAGCGGCATCTTTTTCTGTTCCAGTGTGGGTTTGGTAAAACAACGGAGTGGATGTTAGATGAAGAATGGGCCATCTATTGCAGATTCCTGGTTTCTGGTTTTAACTGGAAAGGGTGGGAGTTTCTGCCAATCTAAGGACATCTTTGCTTGTTGAAATATTATACTGTAATCCAATATTTTTGCATATGTATTATACTGTTTTATTGTACATATTATACATGGGGCGGCCCTTGGAAAGTGTTCTGAAACTTCGATTGGTGCAGAATGCTTCAGTCAGTATGTTGACTGGAGTGGGTCATAGGGATGATAGCCCTCCAAACTTGGCCCATCTACACTGGCTTCGAGTCTGTTTTCAGGAACAATTCAAGATACTGGTGCTGAGTGTTAAAGACCTATATGGTTTGGGACCAACATACCTAAGGGACCAACATTCTCCCTTATGAGCCTACCCAAGCACAATGGTAATATTTAGACACCTGCTTCAGGTGCCTCCCACCTTCTGAGATTAGGCAAGCAGCAACTTGGGAGAAGGCCTTCTCAGTCATGGCACCAAAACTCTGGAATTCTTTCCCGGGGAACTCATCTGTCCCCATTCTGTTGCCATAGGCTGATAAAAGGGAACACAGGTTGTGACAAATAAAATGCAAGTCTGTGATCAGGCAGGCAAAAAGGGAATATGAGGAGCAAAAAGCGAAAAATATAAAGACCAACAATAAAACTTTCTTCAAATACATTAGAAACAGAAAGATTTTATAATGAAATACCGCTCTGGGTATCGCCATTAGAAGCCTTCATAATGCCAGCGTTGCTAACAAATGAAAAGAGAGCAACATACGAAACATTGTTAACCAAAGAAAAAAATTGAAATCATTTGAGACTTTACAAGAAATGAACATAAACCTTACAAGTTGGGAAAGGATACAATTGCACTCAAGATTCAATAAGGACAAAAAAATGAAGCTGAATGCATTTTTTGCCTCTGTCTTCACTGTGGAAGATGAGAAGTGCTTGCCCACTCCAGAACCGCTGACTTTGGGAGGGGTGTTGAAAGACCTGAGTCAGATTGAGGTGATGAGAGAGGAGATCCTACGACTGGTAGACAACTTAAAAACTGATAAATCACCAGGCCTGGATGCTTGAACTCAGATGTGAACTTGTGGATCTCCTGACAAAAATATGTAATATTTCGTTAAAATCTGCCTCCATTCCTGAGGACTGGAAGGTAGCTAATGTCATTCCCATCTTTAAAAAGGGTTCCAGGGGAGATCTGGGAAATTACAAGCCAGTCAGTCTGACATCGATACCAGGTAAATTGGTGAAAACTGTTATTAAGGAAAGAATTAGTAAGCACATTGATGAACAAAAACTATTGAGATAGACTCAGCATGGGTTCTGTAAGGGAAGATCTTGTCTCACTAACCTGTTAGTGTTCTTTGAGGGGGTGAACAAACATGTGGACAAGGGGGACCCAATAGATGTTGTTTACCTTGACTTCCAGAAAGTTTTTGATAAAGTTCCTCATCAAAGGCTCCTAAGTAAGCTCAAAAATCATGGGATAAAAGGAGAAGTCCTTTTGTGGATCAAAAACTAGCTAATTCATAGAGATTGATTATAAATGGGCAATTTTCTCAGTGGGGGGAGGTAAGCAGTGGTGTACCACAGGGATCAGTACTGGGTCCGATGCTTTTTAACTTGTTCATTAATGATTAGGAGTTGGGAGTAAGCAGTGAAGTGGCTAAATTTGTGATGATATGAAGTTGTTCAGGGTGGTGAAAACCAGGGAGGATTGTGAGGCACTCCAAAGGGATCTGTCAAGGATGGGCGAGTGGGCATCAACGTGGTAAATGGCATTCAGTGTGGCCAAGTGCAAGGTGATGCACATTGGGGCCAAAAATCCTAACTATAAATACACGTTGATGGCAGAGACTGACCAAGAGAGAGATCTTGGAATCATAGTAGATAACTCACTGAAAATGTTGAGGCAGTGTGTGACTGCAATAAAAAAGGCCATGCTGGGGATTATTCGGAAGGGTATTGAAAACAGATCAGCCAATATCACAATACCCCTATATAAATCAATGGTGCGACCTCATTTGGAATACTGTGTACAGTTCTGGTCACCCCACCTTAAAAAGGATATTATAGCTTTGGAAAAAGTGCAGAAAAGGGCAACTAGAATGATAAATGGGTTGGAACACTTTCCCTATGAAGAAAAGTTAAAGCGCTTGGGGCTCTTTAGCTTGGAGAAACGACGCCTGAGGGGTGACATGATTGAGGTTTATAAGATTATGCATGGGATAGAGCAGGTACAGAAAAAGGTACTTTTCTCCCTTTCTCACAATACAAGAACTCGTGGGAACTCCATGAAATTGCTGAGCGGTCGGGTTAGAACAGATAAAAGGAAGTACTTCTTCTTGTATGGACCTACAATCTCATGCTCAGGTCCTGCAAGTTGGAAAAAGGAAAGGAAACCGACCACCTCCCCGGTGAGGAATCAGCAGAACGCAGCTCCTTTAATTGATGAAACTCTCTCCTCTCTCCTGTAGCTTATCTCTCTGGCCTCCAGTTCATCTCCAAGGGCAGAGGGAAGCTTCACAAACAACGCTGCTTCGTATTGCTCATATCAAAGTCCAGCAAAGTTTATTTAAAAGGAATTCTCAGATATGTCAAAAGGCATCCCAGCCAGCGACAGAAACATTTCATCACCCTGTCAAAAAGAACGCTGCTTCCAAAATCCTTCCCAGACTGGTGAGTTCCTTGGGGTGTGTGTCTGAAGTGCTCAAAGCCAGGTAATTTTGTCCTCCCAGCTGAGTGTGATTAGAAGAAAAGCACCCATACCTTGCCCCCTCTTTTAGGAGGCCTGGATTGCTGAAGCAATCTACAGTTTTAGATTATAGCCCAAATATCAGAAGAAAAGTTTCTGAGTACAATTAGTTGTTATTATTATTATTATTATTATTATTATTATTATTATTATTATTATTATTTGCAAACTCTTGCACCCTAGCCTACCATAACACCTGCATCTTTAA
>NW_015162492.1:836583-850670 GCF_001447785.1 Gekko japonicus
TATTTATTATTAATATTTATTATTAATATTTATAACACTGCGGTACGATGTACTTAATGACATACTTCCATCCATCCATCCACTATACATGTAACATTCATTAAAAAATGAAGATTTAACAATCAACCAGCAGAAGCACACTCATTCACTCACCCTCTCATACAACTGTGTTCTGGGAGGCGACCCCAGGCATCATATAGATGACATGGGAGAATTGTGGCACACCACCATGTCGGTTCAGAGCAGGTGGATGAACCTCTCCAATCTGATTCAGTCTTGGTCTCTCTCTTATATGGTCCTTCAGTCTTCCCTTCTTCCAGGGGTTGGCTTCTCAGCAGAATCTGGATGAGACCAGTCTGCCTGCAAGTTTCTAACTCACTCATTGCTGACTTGTAAGAGACTTGCATCTGTCCACCTTTGCTGACTCCATCGTTTAACATCCAGGATGCTGACTTTGCCTTTCCCAGTCCTGCAGTTTGGTCTTCTTATTTTGTGGTTTGTTCCCAACCGACTCATGTTTCTTCTTCTTGCAGGTGGGCTTCTCTGGAGACATTGGTTGTTATCTCCACAACTTCCTTTTCATCCTTTTCTCGATCCTGTTGGTTCTTTTGAAATCCCTTTACAAAAGTTAAATGTTTAGACTGTAATTTATTTATGGTGCTTCTAGATGATATTGATTATATATTGATCACATAAGTGAGTAAGTGGATACATATTATAAAAGGAGAGGTTGGTACTAAGTGCAGCTTCATATATAGCAAACAGTACAAACATGCATTTTATTATCTTGGTATTATTATAACTTTTTAAGTATTCCAAACTTTCCTAAGCATGTTGAATGGTTACATTTTAATATGATGACTGCACTGACTGATGCGTCACCTTCTGCTTTTGACCAAGTCGGCTGATGGCTTGTGCATACCAGAGCGAATACTAGGGTTTTGTGTGTGTTTTTTAGCAAGGAAGCCATGGGACACTTGGAGCCCCTCTATCTTGTGGTGAACTGCTGGTTCAGAGGGCTGGGTAGCTGTCACTTCATCTTTTGAGTAGCCGTATGATAGATTCTGTGAATGAGAAATGTCTACAAGTTCATCCAAGGGTATTATATGGCATGCCATGTCTTGGTTTCTTTGGTAGGAAACCAACCTATTTATCAGGTATTTTCATGGATACAGATGGTTGAAGATGGCACTGGGCTGCCGTAGATGCGGAGTAGTTCTGTTTTATTTGCCTTCTGTCAGCAATTCCTGCCTTTGTTCTTCTGCTAACAATTGGTGAACTGAGAGTGCATTTGCTTTTGCTGTTGCTGTTGTGGGAAGACTGGCTTTTTGAAGTTACTCCCATTTAATTTCTTGATGGGCAACTCCCTTCGGCTAAGGAGACAGCTGTATTTGAGTTTACCTGGTGAATGGCTGAGAAGGAGAGAATAAGGCAGAGAAAGGGGAGAGGATATGGGGATTGCCCCCAGAAGGGAAAGTGTAAGAAGTGTGGGGAGGGGGATGCAGGGTAAAATGAGGTGCCACTCCACAAGTCCTTGAGGATTCCTACCATCAGCTGGGCCTGGCCCACAGCCAGCACCACACAACTGAGCCATCGTCTTCCTAGGGAGAGGCTACGGGGGGCGGCTTAAGACAGAAGGGCAGATAAAGGTAGGTTGGTGTTTGGGTGGGAAGGAGACAGGGTTGCCAAGTCCAGGTTAGGAAATTCCTAGAGATCTGGGGAGTGGAGCCTGGGGAGGGTGGGGTTTAAGGAGGGAAGGGACCTCAGAGGGGTATAATATCATAGACTCCATCCTCCAAAGCAGCTATTTCCTTTAGGGGAGCTACAGTTGCCAACCCCCAGGTGGGGGCTGGAGATCACCTGGAATTACAACTGTTCTTCAGATGACAGAGGTCAGTTCCCCTGGAGAAAAAGGCTGCTTTGGAATATAGACTTTATGCAATTATACCCTCTTGAGGTCGCTTCCCTCCCCAAACTCCAACCTTCCAAAATTCTTCCCCCAAAGCTCCAGGAATCTCCCAACCTGGAGCTGGCAATCCTAATGGGGGGGTGGAACTGATCTCTGTAGCTGGGAGAACTGTTGTAACTCCAGGACATCACCAGGCCCTATCTGGAGATTGGCAACCCTAGGAGGAGATAAGGAAGCAGCAAAAGCGGGAGAGGCTATGGGGCTTTCAGGAAAGGGACAGGGAAATGAGTTGCCTTCCGCAAGTCCTCACAAGGTCCCACTTGTCCTTATATAATCCCTAGGTATTACTATTTCCTCTGTGGCTGTTTTTTGAAAAAGCTCAGGCACTTGGACAGCAGCAAAATAAAAGTTGGCAATTACTTTGAACACTTGAAAAAGACATTTTTGCATGACCAGCAGAACAAGATGAAGCGATGGATCACACCCTGCTTGATGCTGGGCTAAGGAGGAGTTTAAATAGCTTGTTGGCCCCTACAGGCTCCTCCCTGCAGGCTTTGCTTGCAGAGGAATAGCCATTCCCGTGGGATTTCCCTCCTCCCTTCGTGCTGGGGCCAGGTGTCAGTCCAGGCTGCCTTGTGGCCTGAAGCGTGTGGGCAGTGGGCACCCTCCTGCTTCTGATCTCTCTGGGCCACTGTTGGGCTGAGTGAGGTTGCCCATGGGGCTTGACACTACCAGTGAGGCTATTTCCTGGCTTCCAGATGCCCTACGGAGGCATGGCTCCAGAGGGCTCTGAACAATTACTTTTAAAAAATACAGGTAACAGACCTTGTTAAGAATAATTTTTAAGCCACTATAGTATTGAGCCCTTCCCAGGCTTCTTCCTGAACCTTTCCCTTCCCAGCCCCCCCCCCCCAATCTCCAGGAATTTTCCAAGCCAGAGTTGGCAATCCTCGGTTCATGGGTGGAAGTGGCCATGGGGGGGGACTTTGTGTGGCTGCTCTGCTGTAGCTACAGTTGCCTCTGCCAGCAGCAATGAGAGCTGCACAGAATTTGTCACTGTGTGGAAACAGCCAAAGACCTTATATAGCTGCTGCCAGTCAGAGCAGACAATACTGACCTTGACAGACTGAGGGTAGACTCATTATGAGGCCGTTCCATATGTTCATTTGAGCAGCCAGATCCCCAAATGGAGAACTCACACCAGCATTTTCTGCAGTGCCACAGGGGGCAATGCTCTGGAGCATACCTGGGGGGTATACTAGGGCACTCATTCCCTACTATATTTAGGGCATCCAAAAACCTTGAAGAAACCTTTCAGGGAATGTTGCTGCATCTTTTTTTAGCATGGAGATAAAAGAAAACACAGGATAAATGTAGAGTTGCCAGCTCTGGGTTGGGAAATACCTGGAGATTTTTTTGGGGGGGGGCTGAGATGGGTAGAGTTTGGGGAGGGGAGGGACTTCAATGAGGTATAATGATATAGTGAGCCAGTTTGGTGTAGTGGTTAAGTGCGCGGAATCTAATCTGGGAGAACCGGGTTTGATTCCCCCACTCCTCCACTTGCACCTGCTGGATGACCTTGGGCGAGCCATAGTTCTGGCACAGCTGTTCCTGAAAAAGCAGTTTCTGTCAAGAGCTCTCTCAGCCCCACCTACCTCACAGGGTCTCTGTTGTGGGGAGGGGAAGGGAAAGGAGTTTGTAAGCTGCTCTGAGACACCTTTGGGTAGTGAAGGGCGGGGTATGAATCCAATCTCTTCTCTTCTTCTCTTCTATAGAGTCCACTTTCCAAACTAGCTGTTTTCTTCAGGTGAACTGATTGTTGTTGCCTGGAGATCAGTTGTAATCCCAGGAGATCTCCAGCCACTACCTGGAGGATGGCAACCTTTAGATGTGACTTTTCCACGGTGTCCCCTTCTCCCTTGCCAAAAAATTCTAAGGATTTATATGCACTCGGGGAACACGGGATTCAGTTCATTTCAATGGGAGCAGATTGGTTCCCTCCTGGGGGAAAATGGGGACCTAGTGAGAAACAGCTCTGAAATTAGGGCTGAACATGTGTTTGAACTGGAAGTATATTTTTCAGATTAGTGTTGTTTCAGATGCACTTTGATATGCATCTGACTTGTAGGATCATCCTGCCATGCACAAATGCATCTGTCTGTATCACAGCCAGGAGATGGCCACATTGGCACACATCTCACCAGACAGAGGTATACAGAGTTACCATATATTCTTTTTAAAAATAAAGACCCATTCATGCCCCTGAATTCCTCCTTCCTCATCTGAGTCTTATAATCTTCAAGGCCACACGTTTTTCTAAATGTATACACACAGCCTTAAGCCTCCTTTATGCCTTGTGTTTTGTAGGTTTGTGTGTAAGTATATACTTAATGCAAAATGTGAATAATAACAATAATAAATACAGCTTTCAGGGAGGTGCATCCAGAAGTGCCAGGCGGCTTCATTTTCCTGTTAAGTGGCGTCCACTTGGTAACAAACCTGGGTTTGCTCCTTAAAAAGAAACATCTTTTCAGATATAAAGGTATATTTACATAACCAAAGAGTCAGGTTGATCGATTTAAGGCTGTGGTCACAGGCAATGTTCCCTCTAAGCTATGGAGTCTTGTGAGCAAAAATTCAACCTTGTGAGCTACTGGCTTTAAAGTTCTGAGCGAGCGATTTGGCTACTGCATAAATCAGTTTGCTATGGAGCCATCCTTCCTGAGCGAAGACAAAAATGTGTGAGCTGGAGGCTAAAAAACTGTGAGCTAGCTCACAGTAACTCAGCTTAGAGGGAACATTGGTCACAGGGTCATTTTGATCAGGTTTCACCGCTGTTCCCCACTGCATTTAATTTAGTTTAAAACTACACATTAAAAAGCAGTGAAGATGAGAGTTTTATAGAAGGGCATGAGAGAAAACATTGGCTGGATCAATTTGCTGCTACTTTAAATTTATTTATGTCCTTCTCAGGACATCTTTCTACTGTGTAGCCAATCATTCCGATTAGACAGTAAAGGTCAATTCATACTTTGCATTTAAATATATTCCCTTCTGTAGTGACAACCCATATCCGGTCCAGGTCATAGGACACATATTTGGCCTTTCCTATTTTTTTGTCTACTTGTGCCCAAGAAGTTCCAATAGGATTGTCTTTGGTGATTCCTTCCCTGGAAGAAAAGATAATAAGATAGCTGTTCATTTAGCTCTGTATGAAAATTAGCATCCTTGAAGTTAATTTGTGAAATGGGCTTAAAATACAGAAGCCAGTAGAAAACTTGGGTAGGCAACAGATTTCATCATTCATGTTGACTCCAACTACAAACTGGCTTCCCCCTGCATCTTTCTGTTTGAGCAAACCTGAAAAGTAGCAGAAAGATCTAGGATTTTAGGTAGTCTTATATCAAAATGTATAAATTATGGATTAGATCACATTTAGCATGATACACAGAATGAAATTCAGTTGTTTCAGCTGATGTCAAATAATCCCTGGGTGGGTTCTTCATGCACCCAGGCAACCACACCACTGGAGATTATGGGGGCATATAAAATGAATGGGATCTGGATTAATTGTACAACCAGGAATGCTGGAGCATATTCAGTAAGCCCTATGAATTTTGATCATGCAGTGGTGGAATCGCCATCTGTTGCGCATGTCAGAAACCTTGTAAGGTATGAGGATAAGGAAAGCTATCCCTTTCTATCACAGATGAACTTTTATGGGTGCACACCATTCATAGAACTCTGCAATGAGTATTGTTTTACAATAAAGTATTAGGGAAACAGCACTTCTTGAACGTTTGCTGAGTGTAGAGTTTCAGATCGTGAATTAAGTCAGGTTCCTCCATAAACATTCAATTGGTATGTCTCTCTGAGAGCCTGTCCTGGGTGAGAGATGGAAGACAAACCAAAGCAGCTTCTGTATCCCCCTTGCAAACCCTCTACTCCAGTAGCATTTACTGCTGACTCCAGACAGAAGTCTTTTTTCTCTTGGTTGCTCCCACCCAACAGCCTTTTCTTTATATTATTATAGGACTTACAAATGGGATGACTGTAGACATTGGTTGAGAACAAAATTTCAGAGGCAAAGGTGCTTACACAAGAAAGCCACCTTTTTACTAAAAAAAATTAAAAGCCTCAATTGAATATAGTACACTACAAAATTTAATTATATGTTATGCATAAAACCATGACAGCTTTCAGTGCTATGACAAGAGACAATGCATCCAGTTGAACGTGTCTAGGCTGTTCCTTAATCCTGGCAAATTCTAAAACAAAGCAATGGCTTTTAACTTACTATGGTTCCCTTTCTGAGCAACCTGATTCTCCAGCAGAGATTTTTCCTCAGCTCTGTTCTAGAATGTTCTGACATCCTTATTTCAGCTCTTGGTCTCTGAGTTCTCTTATTTAGATCTGGTATTCCCTCCCAGGTCTTGACCAATCAGGAAGGATATCTCACTATATTTCAGTTCTCAACAACTTTGTTTTTAGCTTTCATTTCTCTTCAAGAGACCCTCTCTTTTGTTTTCCGTTCCCTAGGCCGAACTTACGAATTCTTTGCCTGAAACTGATCAAAATTATTTTTCTCCAACAGCAATCATTTTAACCATGACAAGTACCATACACAAAATGGTGGAAACCAACACTTCCATTCCTTCACAGAGTGCCTGGCTCAAAGGAAAATGACTCAGAAGGGATCCCAAATGTGTAGAAGAGGGGCTTCTTCAGATGTGTAAGCCCTGCTGCTGTGTAACACAGGGCCTCCTAGATGACAGTGGGACAGTTCACGCAACTACTTGAACTCCAGTTACATCATCAGTGTATACTGGAAGGAAGATAATGGTTGTAGTGCCCCTTTGGTACACCAGGATTGCCATGAGATACCAACAGAACAAGAATGATGAGCCAAACAAGACAGTCTCTAGCCACTTTTCTGCCTTTGTTGAGGTCTCATATGATCAAACTGGATTGTGCACAAAGTAAGGTTGGGTGGTCTTGCTGATTTCTCCGTAGCCGAGGGACCTCCAAAACTTGGAGTGTAAATTTCCCCCCAAGCTGTGTACAGAGAACTATTCCCGGCACCACAAAAATCCTTTTGGGGATAAAACATACAGTGAAAAATGCTAATAAATATTCCTTTTTGTGCATGCCTTTCAGCATTTCCCCCCTTTCTTACACATCCATACAACTATGGATCAGCTGTCTTATAATACACCAGCCTCCAGTTGCCACTCACAAGCCTGTAGATGTTATGATTTGAGTTCACCCCCCAGACTCCAGAAGGACCTGTTGTGCCATGGGTCAGTGCCCCTAGTAACTGGGTCCATGTTTTTCCATACAAGGTGTAAATGTTGCCTGCACTGTTCACACCAAAGACCTGTCCGTTGCTGGCATCCATCTGTGTCAATGCTCCAGGCACCTGTTCACAATCTGAAACTAGAGCAAAAAAGTGTCATATTTATATGCTCATCAGCAAATGTAGGTCTATCACATATGCAGGCATATCGCAAATATAGGTATATCACAAGGAGGACAAAGATTGGATCAAGGTGGGTAGAATAATGCAGATATCCCCACTCCTGTGAGGAACCAACACTTATGCAGGTCTCAGTCTTGAACCATAAAGTTATCTCCTGTTCATCTGCATATGAATGGCCTTGCAGTTTGATAAGGAGCATTGTATGATAAGTATTAGAAGTCTCCTGGTGGTCTGCTTGTGGTATGGGATGAATGATGAATGATGTGCTATTGCTTTCCTAGGTATCAGCATGGCTTCACACCTCCAGCACCCCAGTGGTGTGTTCCTTCTCAAGTGGCCTGGCTAAAAATAATGCCTGAGCAAAAGCCCACCTGAGCAAAAGCTTAAGATTGTGCTGGGTGACCCCCACATGTGTTGCCCTGATTCCTCCCTCCATGTCCCTTGGCTCTCCTTGGTTGTTGCTCTAGTTTTCTCTACTTGCAACATCCACACCTCTGACTTCTGCTCTTACAGCCCCCCCCCTCACCTTGTATTAGTTGCCCTGATAGGACCTGCTCATTCAGTTCTAGAGCCTGGCTTGTAACCAAGGTCCTGAAAGGGTTGCCAACCTCCAGGTGGTGGCTGGAGATCTCCTGGGATTACAACTGATCTCCAGAGAATGGAGATCAGTTCAGGTGGAGAAAATGTCTGCTTTGGAAGGTGGATTCTATGGCATTATACCATATTGAAATCCCTCCCCAAACCCCACCCTCCTCAGGCTCCACTTCCCCCAAATCTCCAGGTATTCCCCAACCCAGTGCTGGCAACCCTAGTCCTGGTATCTGCTGTGGGCCCCTTCCTTCCAGGCCTCAATACTGTTGCTGCTTACAGTGCAGTGGGGGGCACCTCCATGCCATTCAGAGGAACTAGTTATCAATAAGTACTATGGGTGCCTTGATGCAATCATAGCAAAGCACAGGTATTTGAACCCCAGCAATCTGCATTCCCCCTACTGTGAGTCACAGTCTGCAGCAATGTTCCCTCTAAGCTGTGGAGTCTTGTGAGCAAAAATTCTACTTGGTGAGCTATTGGCATTAAAGTTGCGAGCGAGCGATTTGGATGCTGCATCAATTAGTTTGCTCTGGAGCCGTCCTTCCTGAGCGAAGACAAAAATGTGTGAGCCGGAGGCTAAAGAACTGTGAGCTAGCTCACACTAAATCAGCTTAGAGGGAACATTGGTCTGCAGAGTTTTGGGACAAAGTTCCAGTTCCCACATATTGGATGTGATGAGGGAGCACGTAATGGTCCCTCATTGTCTAGAGGCACTGAATACTCTCCTTTGAATTAGATGTGGAAGAACTTATATACCCCTCTCCCCAAATTCACATCTCCCGCTTGACATATCTTTTTGACAACATGTTTGCTTGAGAAATGACCCTGTGTCCTGGCCTATCACAGCCTGTGCTTACCACATACATAATTGGGTTAACTGAGCTAGTATGAAAAGGTCATCATGACTGCCACCTAAGTAGTACTGTTAAGCTTGAAACTTCTGCTCTTGCACGTTAGTTGGATATTCCTTCAGTACTTCAGGACAGTTAATATTTAACAGTTATGGTGTTTTTATCAATGATTTTAATTGTATTTATATACATACTTTTATGTAAGCCGCCCTGAGCCTTCCTCGGTGGGGAGGGCGGGGTATAAATCAAATGAATGAATGAATGAATGAATGAATGAATGAATGAATGAATAGGAAGACTGATGGGTCATTCCCCTAAATTCTGTTGCTGCATCTCTTGCTCCAAGGATGGCAATTGGAGCACCAGGATTTCTCCGTGAGCTGGTTGTTGTTGTTGTTCAGTCGCACAGTCGAGTCCGACTCTTCGCGACCCCATCGACCATCTCCCGCCAGGCTCTCCTGTCTTCCGCCGTCCTCTGAAGTTGGCTCAATTTCATGTTCGTTGCATCGATGACACTGTCTAACCATCTCATCCTTTGCCGTCCCCGTCTTCTTTGACCTTCAATCTTTCCCAGCATCAGGGTCTTCTCCAGTGAGTGCTCCCTTCTCATTTGGTGGCCAAAGTATTTGAGCTTCAGTTTCATTATCTGGCCTTCCAGGGAACAGTCAGGGTTGATTTCTTTGAGGATTGACTGATTTGTTCTTCTTGCAGTCCAAGGGACTCTCAAGAGTCTCCTCCAGCACCATAGTTCAAAAGAATCTATTCTTCGGCGCTCGGCCTTCCTTATAGTCCAACTCTCGCAGCCATACATGACTACTGGGAATACCATTGCTTTGACCATGCGGACTTTTGTTGGCAGGGTGATGTCTCTACTTTTTATCATGCTGTTTAGGTTCGCCATCGCTTTCCTCCCAAGGAGCAGGCGTCTTTTAATTTCATGGCTGCAGTCACAGTCTGCGGTGATCTGGGATCCCAGGAACGTGAAGTCTGTCACTACTTCCACGACTTCCCCTTCTATTTGCCAAGGAGTGATGGGGCCGGATGCCATGATCTTAGTTTTTTTTATGTTGAGCTTCAAGCCCTCTTTTGCGCTCTCCTCTTTTACTCTGAGCAAGAGGCTCTTTAGATCCTTTTCACTTTCAGCCATTAGAGTGGTATCATCTGCATATCTGAGGTTGTTGATCTTTTCCCCAGCAATCTTAATTCCCGCTTGTGATTCATCCAGGCCAGCATTTCGCATGATGTACTCTGCATATATATTAAATAAGCAAGGTGACAGTATACATCCTTGTCGTACTCCTTTTCCTATGCTGAACCAATCAGTTGTTCCGTATCCGGTTCTAACTGTCGCTTCTTGGCCCTTATACAGGTTTCTCAAGAGACATGTGAGGTGGTCTGGTACTCCCATCTCTTTAAGGACCTGCCATAGTTTGTTGTGATCCACACAGTCAAAAGCTTTAGCATAGTCAATGAAGCAGAAGTAGATATTTTTCTGGTACTCTCTTGCTTTCTCCATAATCCAGCGAATGTTGGCAATTTGATCTCTAGTTCCTCTACCTCTTCGAAACCCAGCTTGTACTTCTGGTAGTTCTCTATCCACGTACTGTTGAAGCCTAGCTTGTAGGATCTTGAGCATGACCTTGCTAGCGTGTGATATGAGTGCAATTGTGCGATAGTTTGAACATTCCTTGGCATTGCCCTTCTTTGGGATTGGAATGTAAACTGATCTTTTCCAATCCTGTGGCCACTGTTGCGTTTTCCAAATTTGCTGGCAAATGGAGTGCAGCACTTTAACAGCATCATCTTCTAAGACTTTGAATAGCTCAGCTGGAATACCATCACCTCCACTAGCTTTGTTGTTAGTAATGCTTTCTAAGGCCCATTTAACTTCACATTCCAGGATGTCTGGCTCAAGGTCAGTGATTATACCGTCGTGGTTGTCAAGGACATCGAGGTCTTTCTTGTATAGTTCTTCTGTGTATTCTTGCCATCTTTTCCTAATCTCTTCTGCTTCTGTTAGGTCCCTACCGTTTTTGTCCTTTATCATGGCCAGCTTTGCATGGAACGCTCCCTTGATTTCTCCAATTTTCTTGAAGAGATCTCTAGTCCTTCCCATTCTATTGTTTTCTTCTATTACTTTGCACTGTTCATTCAGGAAGGCCTCCTTATCTCTCCTTGCTGTTCTCTGGAAATCTGCGTTCAGTTGGGTAAATCTTTCCTTTTCGCCTTTGCCTTTCGCTTTCCTTCTTTCCTCTGCTATTTGTAAAGCCTCTCCAATTCCCCCTGCAACATGTCCTGCATGATCACGTCACCTCTGGGTTATGTCATTGCGCTGGGTGAATTGGTGCAAACAGGGTGCTTTGGGGGCGGGGCTTCCCCTGCCGGCAGAATCAGGGCTGGCGGATCTGGAGGCCCCAAAACAGGCAACCCCCCGCCCCCATTGGGGGAATGGCAGCCCTAATTATACCCCACTGAATTCTCTCCCCTCTCCAAACCCTGCCATCCTTAGTCTCGACCCCCAGAATCTCCAGATATTTCCCAGCCCAGAGCTGGCAACTCTGTTCCCTCCTCAGTGGGGTTGTGAAGGAGTTAACAATGTATAAAATACAGAAAATCCCAAGTAGTACAGTACGCTGCATTCTGAACTGTTCTTAGATCCACTGAGCTGCCTCCCTTATACCCACAGGCTGTGCACAGAAGGCTAAGAGCCAAGGGCAAAGTGTCTTGCTCTTTTACTCACACCGAAAGGCTCAAACCTCTGGCCATGCCCAAGATTAAATATCAGGAAGTATCAGGAAGGGAAACAGAAGTTCAGCCCAGATCTTAATCCTCTAAGAGACTTGTTCCCAACAATTCTCCTTCCCAGCTGAGTTCATGTGTCAAAGATTATATAACAACATAGTAATATATTTGCTTTGAGATTGGTATGGTCACATATAAAAATAAGGTCTATTTGTGTTATCTGCTTTTCCTCATTCTTTTCCTTGCAGTAAATGACAGCGAACTGAAAGGCTAATAAGACATGTTTACAGTTGGTGCTCATGTTGGTCCATAAGATTTGATAAAATACAAAAGGCTGCCAAAAAAGGTTGTGTAACTGCAAGGGATTATTGTGGGGAAAACCCTGTCTCTTAATTTGATTTGAACGGCCACCTTTTGTACCTTTCACATCTAGATGTACCTTGGAGATTTCTACAAACTTTGCAGCTCCTTCTAGGCCTGCAACTTCAGCCCAACTCAAAACTTGTCATGTTATTCCACCATGTAATAAGTTTCCATGCACACACCAGTGACTGCCATGTTGTGAATTGGAGTCAGGGCAATTGAACTCAACAGGCAGCAAGGATGCATGTAGTGACTTCTGCTAAGCAATATGGCAGGAAGCAGGATAGGGATGCTAGCCTCCAGGTGGGAACTGGCGATTCCCTGGAATTACAGCTCATCTCCTGACTGCAGAGGTCAGTTTCCCCTGGAGAAAATGGCTGCTTTGATGGACGGCCTCTGTGGCATTCTATATAGCCTACTGAGGTCTCTGCCTTCCCCAGGCTCCACCCACAAGTCTCCAGGAGTTTCCCAATCTGCAATGCTACTCCCTAGAGCAAGAAAGTAGACTTTGGGATGTAAATTTGCACTGCGAATTCAAGTTTTGGGCTGGATTTGCAAGCTAAGGTATTATGTCATGATGCTCATCTGAATGCCCCTTGCCATATTTGTTTAGCCATTTAGGCTTGCCAAGTCCCCCCGGGGGGGCGGGGAAACCCCCGCCCCAGAGGCTCGTTCCCCGCCGCCAGTGGATTGGGCCCCGGGGGGAACCCAACCCCGATGTGCATGTCACCCAGAAGTGACGTGACAACGCTGGGCACGCTGGGGGCGGGGCCATGGCCATCCGAGGGAAAACTCTATGCTTATAATATGGTAAGCATATTATGCCTTTTGAACAAGTAATTAGAAATGTGGATGGCAAACAGCAGGTGGGAACCAGTGCCTCCACTTCCTGTCCCTCCCTCTTAAAAACAGCGTTGCCAACTCCAACTTGGGAAATTCCTAGAAATTTGGAGGCGAAGTCTGGGGACAGTCAATGGCGTCTGGGGAGGGGCAGGAGCTTAGCATGTGATTTCAGTCTAGGACTCTATGGTATACCCTCTGAATCGGCTATTTCATCCGGGGAAACTGATCTCTGTAGTCTGGAGATCAGTTGTAGTTCTGGAAGGACTCCAACCCCACCTTGAGGCTGATAACCTCTTTCATCTTTCATAAACCATAAAATCTATTTAGCTTGCTCAAGAGACATAAGTGACCAAGCTTTATCAACTTAAAAGTACGCGGATCTCAATGCAGATTAAATATATATAATAAATCTCTGCAAGACACAGCTCTTCCAGCGGGCTTTTGGTTGAGGCAGCAGGCATCCCCTTCCTTGGGTCGGCCCCCATCTGTAGCCTGGGTCCTGAGATCTTAAATTTTAAAGATCTCTAAAAAACTTTAAATTTTTTATACCATCGGCCACTGAGATATCTGGTTTTTATTAGAGTTGTGTGGCACATACAAGTTATGTTGTTTGTTTGTGTTTTAATGTGGTTTTAATTGTATTAAGAACATAAGAACATAAGAGATGCCAATGTTGGATCAGGCCAAAGGCCCATCCAGTCCAACACAAAGGCCCATCCAGTCCAACAGGCCAAAGGCCCATCCAGTCCAACACTCTGTGTCACACAGTGGCCAGAAATACCAGTGCCATCAGGAGGTCCACCAGTGGGGCCAGGACATTAGAAGCCCTCCCACTGTTGACACCCCCCCCCAAGCACCAAGAAGACAGAGCATCACTTGCCCCAGAGCCCCTAGCTATACCTTGTGGCTAATAGCCACTGATGGACCTCTGCTCCATATGCTTATCTAATTCCCTTTTGAAGCCATCCATGCTTGTAGCACCCACCACTTCCTGTGGCAGTGAATTCCAAGTGTTAATCACTCTTTGGGTGAAGAAGGACGTCCTATAAAGAGCCCTAAGCGCCTTAACCTTTCCTCATAGGGAAAGTGTTCCGACCCTTTTATCATTCGAGTTGCCCTTTTCTGCACTTTTTCCAAAGCTATAATATCCTTTTTAAGGTGTGGTGTTTTCTATTAATTAGCCAGTTTTCTATTTTTTCTGTTTTTCTGTTTTCTATTAATTTTCTATTAATTAGCCAGTTTTTGATCCATAAAAGGACTTGTCCTTTTATCCCATGATTTTTGAGCTTACTTAGGAGCCTTTGATGAG
>NW_015162492.1:853107-867911 GCF_001447785.1 Gekko japonicus
CTTTTAATTGAGGCATGTTTCCTGATTATGCTGAGAAGAAAGCAATCAGGTTTTTTTTAAATCCCCTGAAGGCAGGGTAGCTTTATTTATTTTTGTTACACCTACATATCTACAAAAGAGAGAAGAAGAAAAGATAAAAAAAATAAAAAAAACCCAAGAAAAGACAGTAAATAAAGAAACCCACTCTATAACTAAAAACTCAAGAAGAGAAGGTCTTTAAAAGTTAGTCATAAAATTTAAAACTTTCTGTTTAAATGAATGAATTTAGGAGTTAGTGAGTCCAATTTAGTAATTGTCCCTTTTCTTCTCAGTGTGCTCAAAGTCTCTTTCATCCATTTTAGCTGTACACCTTTCAGTTTGTGAGAGTTACTTGGGAACTCTTAGACGCAGATCGTACATATCTCTGGCCACACCTCCTACTGCTCCTTCTGGGTCTTCATCCATCACTTCCAGGCTGTCTGCTGGGCCCCCTCCTTCTTGCTGCTCTTGCTTTTCCGCTCCAAAAAACTGCTTCAACCATTCTTCTGCTTTAAACACTGAATCAATTTTTTCTCTTTTATCCTTGTATTTAAACTGCACCCCTTCTGGAAAGAGCCAGGCATAAGAAATCTGGTTGATCTGAAGCGTTGAGATGAGTTCTTTATATGCTTTTCTTTTCTGTCGAACCTCAAAAGGAGTATCTTTCAAAATCCTGACAGTTGTTGATCTCAGCTGCAAGGGGTTGGCTGCTGTCGCTTTAAGGATGTCATCTCTTGTCTGTCTTCGGAGAAACTTGACTACGATCTCGCCCGGCATATTGTGTTGCTTAATATATTTAGAATAAGATCGATAAACCACTTCGATCTCAGTCGCCGCTTCAGCCGGTGAGTTGCCAAGCGCTGATACGATCAGCTCTACCGCGAGAAAGCAATCAGTTTTGATGGGTCCTTTGGCCCAACTGTTTTCCATATTTCATTACAATAAAATACAAGAACTTCCTCCTCATTTGACTTCATTTTTGACATGGAATCTAATATCTACAACAATCTGGTGGGCGATAACAAACTCCCAGTGTTAAGTTTCCTTTTGGCCCCCCTATTTCAACCCATAGAACTTCCAGAAGTGAATCCAATTCTCTTAGCCCCTCTATCTTTCTGGACTTTATACCCTCTCTGACGTACAGAGCCACCCCACCTCCAACCCCCCAGTATTACATTTTATACTGTTGGAACCCACCCTGAGCCCATTAAGGGGAGGGCGGGATATAAACAAAATAAAATAAATATTAAGCTTCAGCTATTTTTGATCTAGTTTCTGAAAGGGATGAGGACTGGGAAATAGCATCTAGCTGTCTCAGATATTTTACTGTCCTTAAATGAGAAGTCTCAATGCAAAGAAGGGGATTGTGTTACAGAAAATACAACAAGTGAAAGAGAGAGGATGACACACAGGAAGCATTTGCCCGTATCACTGGATAACTTTTAATGTCTTGACGCCACTGGCCATGATAAACAAAGCAAGCACTGCTGGCAAAGATATTATGAATGACTGGTCAATCTTTGCAGTTCAAAATCTTTCCTTCTGTAGTCAAAACCCACAGCATGCCCAGGTCATAGGATACATGCTTGATCTGTCCAAGGTAATTGCCCAAATGTTTCCAAGTGATTCCAATGGGATTGCCAGCACTGATTCCAACCCTGCAAGAAAATTTAACAAGAATATCCCAAGGATTAACGTTTTGCTTTGTAGCTGTGGGATTACATTTTTGAATTGTGTCTTAAATATACACAAGTACTATAGATTATAAAGTTGAAAAAACTGCTAGAGATATGCATTCTATGAGTGCAGTGAGATACTAAAGTCTCACTTCTAGGACCTGAAGTAAACCCCTTGCTAGTTCATACGTTGCTTACTTTTATAGCCAGGACTTTATAGGTGTCTGGCAAAAATTGGCATTGGAACATCCATTATAAATCCAGGTGTGAGGGAGAGGACTAGCTGGTTATAAAAAGTAATTTGGTATGCCAGGAAAAACCATGATATTGCCTGGGCTTCTGCACACCTTTTCTGGGCTCTTTGCTCTAACTGCCAACTACCCTTCCTCCTCCTTTCCCCTGTCTACTATCATCCTTCTCCCCTCCCTCTCTACAGAAGACTCCTTAATGTGAACATCTTTGGTGTGTGGCTGCCCATTTCCCAGCCTTTCTCCATGTAATTAAATCTTAATGTTTTCAGCCATCAGGTTAGGCTTGTGGCAACTGGACAGGTGGTGTTAACCTGTCATCTCCCTGAGCTACTTTCCTGCTGTAATTTGGAAGTGCTGCTTGTCTCATGGAGGAAAACCTAAAGTACCATATGGCGCTCCTGCAGGGAGATCCTTTCTCAGATTTCCTCAGGCTTGTGTAAGGTAAAGGTAAAAGTTCCCTTGCTCGAAAGCCAGTCGAGTCCAACTCTAGGGTTGCGGTGCTCATCTCTGTTTCAAAGCCGAAGAGCCAGCGCTGTCCGAAGACATTTCCGAGGTCATGTGGGCGGCATGACTAAACACCAAGGCGCACGGAACGCTGTTACCTTCCCACCGAAGTGGTCCCTATTTATCTACTTGCAATTTCTTGCTTTCGAACTGCTAGGTTGGCAGGAGCTGTAACTAGAGACGGGAGCTCACTCCGTCATGCGGCAACCCGGGTCTCGAACTGCTGAACTACCGAGCTTCCATAGCCTGCAGTTCAGCGTCTTAACCACTTGAGCCACCTCAGCTCCTCAGGCTTGTGTAGCTTAGCCCTAAAGTCACATTGTGAGGGACAAACTTGATGGTTGCACATCTGGCTCTTTAAATATGAGACTGCATCTATCATGTGTGGAGAAGGAAAGAGAACTGGAAAACTCATGTTAAGAGTGAAGTGTCTTGCAGGCAAGCAATACTGAACTGTTCCACCACCGGACGGTTATCTCGCTGTGGCTTGGCTGTCCTCTAAAGTTACTTTTCCCTCAGCTGGTTTCCGATACTGAAAGTGATCCAGGCTGGGAGAACAGTACCAGGAGCAAGTAGACACAGTCAAGATTCAGTACCTCTCAACCAACCTTTTTGCTCTTGAACTCAACCCCAAGCCCATAGGGAAGACCCACATTTAAAGTGATGGGACCATTGCTATCACATCTAGTTCAACTAGCATTAGGGGCACACTTTCTGTGTAATATGCATGGCTTTATGGAGAGGAAAGCCATTCCTAATCTCTGAGTAGTCCATTCCATACCTGCGATAAATGTCTCCAGCGCTGTTTACTCCATACACATCTCCTTCTGTCCCAACCTCAATCATGGAAAGCGCGCCAGGCACGTTCTCCCACCTGTATCCGGCGCAGAAATCTGGGGTGACACCATGCCGGTAAAAGATGGTGTCAGCTGAGTTAACTCCCCAGCAACCCAGTGGCCCACAGGAGTAGTATTTGAGTTTTCCTTCAATTTGGACCCAGGGCAGTGCTGAGTTGCCATCAGCAGCGATAGCTGATGATTTGGGTAGGCAATAGACGTCATCATACATGTTGACTCCAACAATAAAATTGCTTCCACCTGCATCAATTTGTTTCAGCAAGCCTGAAAAGTAGCAGAAAGATCTAAGTCTACACAACATGAGACCTGAAGCTGAGCAAAACAGAACTGAATAAAGTTTGCTCCCAACATATGTTTGTCCCCATATATAAAGTTTGGTAATGACTATATTCCAGATAAGCCTCTGACTATTTAAGGATTTGTTGAATATTGAAATATCTGTTTAACATCCTATATTATTTTCAGTATACCACAGTATTTGATAGTTGATGTGTGCAACTTTATTTACTGAATTTAGATGTAGTCTTTCACCTCATTTTGGGGCTCAAGACATATCATGATTTGATTTTTTCAGTTTTCCAAACACTGGTGTTTCTGCAATATAGGGAAGATAGGTACCTCGGCTCATCTAGTTATTGAATATCCCTCATTCAATGAGAAGAGACAGAGATGGATTACCCTGATATTTGAGAAGAATGAGCTCATGAATATTAATCAGAGCTTTTCTTTTCTTTTACCAGATAAGGACCCATACATCACCAGGTCACTGGCATCCTACCTTTTAGCAACCCAGCTTAAAATTAAAAAACTCTTGTGACTGGAGTGAGTTTACCCCCCCCCCCTTTGTGTGATTAGGCTTAAGGCTGTGGTCAAAAGATCCATATCAGTAAAGGAAAGGAACTTTTCAGTTTGAAACTGAATTCTGGCACACTGAATATTTGCCTTTTCACTTGTCCAACAAAGATATAACCGAATTTCAAAATATGTAAGAAGAAATCAGCTAGGGATTAAAATCATGTGTATGCTTAGGTTGGCATACCGTAAGCGTTTTCATTGTTTTACCCCCTTGTAATCAAAACCTGGTGTATAAGCATAACGGTATGTCCAACCAATCATATAAATTAATTTCATCAACATGGGGTGGGGGTTGGAAATCTAACATACTGGCAGATGGTACAATTAGAAAATGCTCTTGTATTTTCCCCCTTCAGCCAGGTGTACTTCCAGGTCAAGAGCCTAGCTGGCAGAAATAATGGAAGAGCATTTTCAGTGGAGTATAAACACAGGCAAAGGCTTATACTCCTTCAACTTGCCAGTTCTCCCCACATACACATTTTTTCTTATTAGGAAAATATGGGCTTGTGGTTCTTCTGAACTAACGTCTCACTGTCACAGAAGCAGAGATAAGTGCATGATTTATACAGATGGCTGTGCTTACTTTATGAAAATATAATTTGGGTTTAAAACACATTCTGTCTTCTACATCCATCTCTGTTTATTTCTCCTCCTTTCACACACACATACACACACAACACAAAGCGAGCTGTCTTAAAATACCTGTAACCTGCTTCCAGTTGCCGCCCACCAGTCTATAGACGTTGTAATTCGAGTTCACACCCCAGACGCCATTAAAACCGGTTGTGACATGGGTCAATAAGCCTGGTAATTGGGTCCATGTGGTTCCGTACAGGGTATAAATATTGCTTGCTCTGTTCACACCAAAGACTTGTCCGTTGCTGGCATCGATCTGTGTGAGAACTCCTGGCACCACAGTACACTGCAGAGCTGGAGGGGGGGGGGGGAATGGAAAGGAAAATATCAAAAGCATGGATTTATGAGCAAATGGAGAAACTCCAGAAATGAGGGGAAAGACTGAGTGGATGCCAAAATATGGAGGCCACCACTCCAAAGGGGCACCACAACTGACTGCTTAGAGTACTCTCTGCCTTGGGCTTTTTATTCCTTGCATTTTTCTTCCTTGTCTGGTGAAATTGTTAGGGGTCCCCAGTGCGATGCCTGTGAGCATCACAGTGCCTGTTGCCACCTTTCCTGGCACCCACAAAGTATTCCTAGAAAGTGGGTGGGGTTAGGTGGGGCTCAAGGCTCTTCTTGTAGCAGGAACTCCTTTGCATATTAGGCCACGCCCCCCAATGTAGCCAATCCTCCAAGAGCTTACAGAGCTCTTCTTACGGTGGCTACTGTAAGCTCTTGGAGGATTGGCTACATTAGGGGTGTGTCGCTTAATATGCAAATGGCCTTCTGATTGGTCATTGGAGATCAGATTGACTGAGCAGATTTTTTGAAAACTTTGCTTTATCAGCAGTTGCCACCACTGCAGAAGGATCGTCACTGTCCCACTGAAAGCAAGATGCAGCAGCCATTTTATGTCTGCCTCCACATCCTGTGGACACAGTGACAGCAATTTTGTGACAGCCATTTTGTGCTGTGCCCACCACACTGTCTCAGGATTCCTCACACGCTCAGTAAGGTTGGGGACCCCCGGGTGAGAGTGTCAGATTAGCAGAGAACCAGGCTCAAATCCCCACTCTATCATGGAAGCTTGCTAGGTGACCTTGGGCCAGTTACACACCCTCAGTCTAATCTACTTTCCAGGGAGGCTGTGGTGATTAAAGGAAGGAGAGGAGAACAGTATAAGCTGCTCTGGGTCCCAGTTGGGGAGGAAAGGGAGGTTTAAAGGAAGTAAATACACTTCAGAGCATGGGTGGAGTGTACATAATAGAGAAGCTTTGCTGAAACTAAACAAGTTTTAGGTCTGATCAGCGCTTGGGTGGGAAACCACTTAGGAATCCTCCAAAAGCCACACTAGGTGCGTTCAGATGGGGCGTTTCAGCCGGCATAAACTGTACGGGTTGTAACCGGTGCAGTTTATGCCGGCTGAAACGCGATCACACTCACCTCCTGTCTGCGGATCCCATCGCTGTATGCCCGTTCACACATAGCGGGCATCGGTGTTGGTTTTTTTGTTTTTTAAACTCAGTTTGAGCATGCGCATAGGCAGCCATCCACAGAATGGCGATCTTCGCGCATGCGCAAAAAACCCTGTCTGACATTTAAACTTTAAAGGTAAGGACTTACCTTTAAAGTTTAAAGAGCAAAGTAGCCTCCCTGAGGTCCCAGACGCCTCCGAAATGCTAAACTAAGGCCCTTTTCTTTTCTTTTTTAAACAAACGCCAGGGCGAAGCTTCGCCCAAGCGCATATCACTGACCTTTTAAAAAAATGGCAGGCGAAAATCGGAAGCCTCAGGCTTCTGAACAGAAGTGGCTCTGCAACGGTGGAGAGCGATCAGACCGGGGGGGGGGTGTTTAAAGCGATTACAACCGTTGCACTCAGGATACCACCACTTGGGGACCTAGTGTAAAGCTCTTTGCAACGGTTAGGGACGGAAGGCAGATGTTCTACGTGTGAATGCCGGTAAGTACACCAATTCCAACCGGCACCTATACCGTTGTAAATGCCCCATCTGAACGCACCCAGAGAGTCCCATGGTGGAAAAAAGCTGGGGCATACGTATTGGCATAAAAAGAAAAAAGGTACAACATGGCCAATTTACAGAGAATTTCAATTATAAAAACCATCAAGCATCACATAGAAAATCTAGACTTTTGCTCCCTGATTGTTATGGCAGCCAGAAGGTACCTTGCAACTGAACTTGTGATGTGGGAATATCAGTCAGATAGTAAAAGAGATACTAACTTTGCCTCAGATAGACAGTGAAGGTTAGACACCATAGGTTTAATTATACAGTCCCGCACTTCCCCGTAAAAATCACAATGAAGTAGAACATGGGCTACAGTTTCTGAGTGAAGGAAGCTGGGGCATACGTATTGAACATGGCACATCACTAAATGAAATGAATCATAATATAAGGAGACAGTTCTGAGAAAGGAAGGATGGTTGCCAATGAGTATTTGTTTTTAATTTGTTTTTGTAGGGCTTATTCCACATAGAGACGATCCTCCATGGTGTTGCTCCTGCAGAAAAGGCATTCACAGTGGCAATGGAACATCCAATTGTAAGTTTCCCCCTCACTTTCTTGTCTCAGTCCTTTGTGGCTACCATTTTCCACTCCGCAACCAGAGAGCTACTTTGAGGCTTAATAAACCTCAGCAACAGCTATAATGCTATAGCATAATATTTTAACAATCTGTTGTAGCAGTCTACTAGTCCCCAGCTTTCAATGCAAAAAAAAAAAAAAAGTGTCTAGCACTCTCCATTAAAGAATTATAGGAAGAAACGTGCAGCCAGAATCTTTTCCTTTATAACTCCGCAGCTAAAAGGGCTAGATACTTTTTCAGAAAGAAAGAAACTAGTATATTGTTACAATAGACATCATGTTACAACATCATAGTAATATAGCTATTACTTTTTTTTTTTAAAGGCCCCAAAAAATCCTCTAGTGGAGGAAGGAAATGGCCATTGCAAGCACTGAGGTAAGGAAAATGGTGCCATTGAGGGCCGGACCTGAAAAAACATGCATCTTCCCATCCACACATTATCCAAAGCTTTAGCTATGATCTTTGAAAATGATTGTATTAGACCAAGGTTGGGAAAGATCACAGCGAATTGGAGGAAAATGCAGAAACAGGATAAATAGTGGATGGCATGCTATGGCTACTGCTGAAAACGATGCTGTTGAAAGGGAGCCAAGGAACAGCAAAATCTCCCTGTGGAAACAAGCTAGTTTTCAGTTGCTTCTTGAGCACAGCACAGGGCTTGACTGTGTGAGTATCGTGCCGTCAAGTCACGACTGACTTATGGCGACCCCATAGGGTTTTCAAGGCAAGTGATTAAGCAGAGGTGGTTTGCCCTTGCCTTCCTTTGCAGAGTTGTCCTTGGAGGTCTCCCTTCCAAGTACCACTGACCCTGCTTAGTTCCCCAGGTTTGACAGAATCGGGCTATACCATGCCACCTTCCCCCCCACAGGGCTTGACTAGCCCCTAAAAATAATTATCTAGGGGTCTAAGTACACAATACACTATTCTGTCTCCGAGTTCTATCAAGCAGATGTGCAGTGTGAGTTTCCGGATGTAATTTAATTTTCAGGCATGTAGAGGTTCTCTTTGGATCAGACTTGTGGTGTGTGGTTGCGGTTAGAGGAAAAACACTCCTTCCATTTGTAATTAATTGTTCACCTCCCCCCAGAGTACCCTGGAATGAAGATATATGTGCTATAATAGGGAGGGAGATGTGTGTCCAGACCCAGTTTTCCTCACCAAACTCTACTATGTAGAGAGGGAGATTAAAACAGACACACATCTTCTCTGGGCTGCTTCAGTTTTAGGTTAGACAAGCCTTTTTTTCCACAAAGGCCAGTGCTGTATGGGCACTGCACTGTAATGGTAGGTTGCTGAGAGTCAGAACTAGACAAGAGAACTCAACACTACTTCCCGGTCGTCAATCCTCCTTCCTACAATTCCTTGTGAGCCTAGGGTTGCCAGCTCCGGGTAGTGAAATTCCTGGAGATTTGGGGGTGGAGCCTGGGGAGGGTAGTGACCTCAGCAGGGTATGACTGTCGCGCTCTCCCTTGGACTTCGGTGCGGCGCCCCCAGTGGCCGTGGCGTCGGGGGTCTCGAACAGACTCCGGCAGGGGAGACGGCCCTTGGAGCAGCAGGATCCAGAAAGGGAGAGGGAGTGAGGGGCCTCAGATAGGGAGGGGACAGGGTTAATGTCACCCTGAGAGTCCCTTTGCCAGTGCGCTGCGGACTTCCTTCCACTCTCTCTGTCGTCTTTCCGTCTCTCTGGTCAGTGTCCCACTTCATTCCACAGCACACTCCTCCTCCCCGGCCCCTTTTCCACCCTGCCTTTTATCCCTGCCCCGCTCCCAGGATCGCCCATCCGCCCTCTGGCTTGGGCTACGCCCTTCTTTATCTATCTGGACGCCGGTGGGGCATCTCTGGGGCAAATGCTGATACGCCGGCGGTGGCTCTGGCGGCCTCTGGGCCTGCTGCCGCCACCGATCTGCAGTGGTACTCACTGCTCCGCGTCTGCTCCTGGCCCATCGGACAA
Source organism: Gekko japonicus (assembly GCF_001447785.1). Lineage (NCBI taxonomy): Eukaryota > Metazoa > Chordata > Lepidosauria > Squamata > Gekkonidae > Gekko > Gekko japonicus. The sequence continues at coordinate 862,442 of NW_015162492.1, forward strand.
GCAGCCGCTGCCCCTCTCCTCTTCCGTGGGGTTGCTCCGTGGACCCCGGTCCTGTCTCCGGGCTTGGCTGACATAGCTTGCTGCGGGAGGGGTCCCCGCTCCTGACTCACTCCCCGGACTGTCAAACTTTGTCCCGTCTGGTGAATCCTGCCTAGGGTGTCTTGCGGGGTCTGTCGGGGTCCCCTTGGCTCGTTCTGCATGTCCTGTGACCTCTGGAGTGGGACAATGACATCATAGAATCCACCCTCCAAAGCAGCCATTTGCTCTAGGACAACTGAACTCTGTCATATGGTCTCTGTCATCTGACGATCAGTTGTAATTCTGGAAGATCTCCATGTCCCAGATGGAGGCTGGCAACCTTACTTGGCCTCTCATTTGTTCTTCAGCTTTTCCATCAGACTTTCTAAATGATATTCTTTGCAGGTGACTCCACCTGTACTCACATGAAAATTCTACCTCTACTAACAAACCTATCTCTCCATATTTAGAAGGGAAGGCAGCATGGTATAGCCCAATCTCATCAGATCCTGGAAGCTGAGCAGAGTTAGTAATTTGGAAAGGAGACCACCAAGGAAGACTCTGCAGAGGAAGGCAATGACAAACCACCTCTGCTTCGTGCTTGCCTTGAGAACCCCTTGCTGGGGTTGGCAGAATTCGGCTACGACTTAATGGCATTTACACTCACACATAATATTTAGAGGTGTTTAAATCTGATTTTAAAAATCTGGGCTCCTCATTCTCAAGGGAGTATGTTTAACTTTCCCTGCCATTTGAACATTCTCTCTTCTTAGGGTTGCCAGACCTCCCTTCCCGGCCACCGGTGGGGGGATGGGGACAAGGGTTGCCAGATCCAGGTTGGGAAACTCCTGGAGATTTGGGGATGGAGCCTGGGGAGGACAGGGACCTCAGTGGGGTACAATGCCATAGAGTCCACCCTCCAAAGCATCCATTTTCTCCAGGGGAACTGATCTCTGTAGTAGGGTTGCCAAGTCACTTACCCTTAAAAGCGGGGGAGAGCTGGTCCTGTCCCAAGACATTTGCGTGCACGTGCCACGATGATATCACTCGGAAGTGACGTCATCACATTGGGCACGCCACCGGCTGACACCATTGTGCCAGGCACGTTGGCCCGAACTGGGCACTTTGGGGGCGGTGTTTACCCCGCCAGCCCGATCTGGACCAGCAGATTGGGGGCCCTTTGAGCGGGGGAACCTCCTCCCTCTCAGGGGACCTGGCAACCCTACTCTGTAGTCTGGAGATAAGCTGTAATTCTGAGAGAACCCCAGGTTCCACCTGGAGGCTGGCATCCCTGTCCCTTCTCCAGAGTGAACTGTAGGCCTGCCATCAATACCTTCCACCTGAATGTAGTGTGTTGTGACAATGAATGAATTCCTCTGCAAATGGTTGCAATTCTGCCCCCCAAGGCCTTTAAGTGCCCCATATGCTCACAGAAGCTGCAGGCTGTTTCTGTGTAAAGGACACATTTGCACTTACCTGAGGTGATGCCACACAAGGAAAACAGAAGGAACGAGCACTCACGAAGGCCCCTCATCATGTTCAAGAGAAGCCTTGGTTCTTGGGTGGAGAGAAACACATTTAGATAGCAGCACTGAACATCTCTTCCCAAAGTAAGGTAGGCTGAAGCAGATTGCCCCAATCTGTGGAACTTCCTAACATTTCACCTCACCCTTACTCAAAAGTGCAATGCGGGTGCAACTGGCTTCAGTGAAAATTTCTAGCTGCCTGATGAAACATTAGATTAGTTGACAAATTGTAGAGGCTTGCAGCAGGCAGATAAGGAAGGCTCACTCCAGGCAGTGGAGGCGTAACAGTGAAGAAAGGGGAAAGGTGCAGCACAATGGGGGCATGGGCAATTTTCCTATTTGATTTAAAAGACACAATGGGGAACTTTGCGTCCCAAACTTTTGAGGACATATTTTGGAGCCACAAATCTGGAGCACCCATGAGCAGGATAGAGGAAAGGATTTTGCAAGTAATGATTTTCTGTTACCTCAGGACTGGTGAGAGAAACCTGTTGGGCTTTACTGGGCTTCCTTGCTGGCTGGCAGGAATGATAATGGTTGACAGATGCAACAGAGGTAAAGGTAAAGGTTCCCTTGCTCGAAAGCCAGTCGAATCCGACTCTAGGGTTGCGGTGCTCATCTCCATTTCCAAGCCGAAGAGCCAGCGCTGTCCGAAGACGTTTCCATGGTCATGTGGCCGGCATGACTAAACACCAAGGTGCACGGAACGCTGTTACCTTCCCACCGAAGTGGTACCTATTTATCTACTTGCAATTTCTTGCTTTTGAACTGCTAGGTTGGCAACAGAGGTACTAGACTATTTTCTCAAACAGAGCTCTACAATAGTAACCAGCAGAACTTCAACTTATAACTTTCTCTCCCCACCTGCTGCTGTATCTTTTAAAACTAATAACAAAAGACCCGAAGGAAACTGTGCAAAATGCGCTTGTAATACATTACAGGTAAGTATAAATATATAAAGATACAGTGATCAACAACTCTCATAAATATCTCCTTCTAGGTATACAAAAGAGAGGTCCTCAGCAGAACAAATGGATGGATGACAAAATTCTCTGGAGTAAACTTACGTTTTGTAGAAAACTTCCTCTGAAAGTCAAAAGCCGTCTCTCCTATTTTCATAGATTGCAATCTTTTCCATACAAAGTAATATACAAAATCCTAATCCATTATATACAGTGGCTCTTACACAAATTCTCACAAAGTCTGACTTTATTTATTTATACTTACCTGTTATCTATTATAAGCGCATATTGCACAGTTTCCTTTGGGTCTTCTGTTATTAGCTTTTGTGGCTGTGACCTTCTCGGTGTTCTTTTTCTGTATCTTTTAAAACAGCAGCAATAGACAGCAGTGACCGTTACCATAATTTGCCTTACCTTAGTTTCCTGACAGATCAGGCTGTTGTGAAGAATTTCTGCCTACATGATGCAGTTGAAGACAAGACTATTTATAAGTCACCTCCCTGAACACACCTCCACTCTCCTGATCCACAGGAGGGGCTAAACATTTGGCACTGTTTCCAGTGCACATGTGTTTAACCAAATTTTCATATTTGGATTTTTGGGTGGGTTGGGTTTATAAGAAGGAAAACAAACAAGGATATTTTTAAGTCCTGTCTTTCAATTAATAGAAAACTATCAGTTTACCTGAGGCAAGTTTGCAAAAGTCTCACTTCCACAGGCTAAATCTCTGTTGCAATTTCCTGGTGACTGTCACTTTCTGGTTTTAACTGGAAACAGTTTCTGCTGATCAAAGGTCACCTTTGCTTATTGTAAATATTATCCTGTAATCCAGTATTGTTTAATTTTTATCATAGGTATTATACTGTTTTATTGTACATTTTATACATGGGGCCACCCTTGGAAAGCGTTCTGAAACTTCAACTGGTGCAGAATGCTTCGGCCAGTATGTTTACTGTAGGGACTGTATGTTGTAGGGACTGGAGTGGGTTGTAGGTAAACTAAAGGGCTTTGGCCTGGAATGTAGGATAGTTATGCAGATAGGGAACTGGTTGGAGAACCGAACTCAGAGAGTAGTTGTCAATGGCATTTCATATGAATGGAGGGAGGTGTCCAGTAGGGTCCCACAGGGTTCGGTTCTGGGCCCAGTACTTTTCAATATTTTTATAAATGATCTGGATGAGGGTGTGGAGGAGCTATTAAATTTGCAGATGACACTAAATTGGGAGGAGCAGCAAACACACCAGAAGATAGAGATAGAATTCAATGAGATCTGAACACGCTGGAAAAGTGGGCAGATGTGAATAAGATGCAATTTAACAAGGATAAGTGCTGAGTTCTACAGATAGGTAACAAAAATGAGGAACATGCATACTGGATGGGGAATATACTTCTGAGTAGCAGTGTGTGTAAACAAGATCTTGGGGTATTGGTGGACCAAAAATTAAATAAAAGCAGCCAGTGTGATGCAGTGATAAAAAGGGCTAATGCAGTCTTAGAGTGTATTAACAGAAGCATAACATCCAAATCGCAAGATGTGATAGTCCTGCTGTACACTGCATTGGTCAGGCTGCACCTGGAGTATTGTGTGCAGTTCTGGAGGCCTTATTTCAAAAAGGTTGTGGACAGAATGGAGCGAGTGCAAATGAGAGTGACGAGGATGATTGGAGGCCTGGAGACCAAGCTCTATGAGGAACGGCCGAGGGACTTGGGAGTGTTCAGTCTGGAGAAGGGGAGGAGGAGGGGGGACATGATTGCTCTCTTTAAGTATTTGAATGGCTGTCACTTAGAGGAGGGCAGAGAGCTGTTGTTGGCAGCAGAGGAGAGGACTTAGTATAAAGGGTTTAAAATAACATAAGAACACATGAGAAGCCAATGTTGGATCAGGCCAATGGCCCATCTAGTCCAACACTCTGTCACACAGTGGCCAAAAACACCAGGTGCCATCAGGAGGTCCAGCGGTGGGGCCTAATTAGGATATTAGGATAAATTTTTACAGTAAGAGTTCTGCAACAGTGGAATCAGCTGCCTAGGGAGGTGGTGAGCTCTCCCTCACTGGCAGTCTTTAAGCAGCAGCTGGACAAACACTTGTCAGGGATGTTCTAGGCTGATCCTGCATTGAGCAGGGGGTTGGACTGGATGGCCTGTATGGCCCCTTCCAACTCTGTGATTCTATGACCATATCCCACCAAACGTGGCCCGTCTACACTGGCTTCCAGTCTGTTTTCAGGAACAATTGAAGGTACTGGTGCTGAATGTTAAAGACCTATATGATTTGGGACCAACTAGGGATCCCAAGTCCCCCCGGGGGGTGGGGAAACCCCCGCCCCAGAGGCCTGTTCCCCGGCGGCGCAGGATCGGGCCCCGGGGAGAACTCCACCCCAACGTGCGCATCACCCAGAAGTGACGCGGGCACGCCGGGGCACGCTGGGGGCGGGGCCACAGCCATACAAGGGCTGGCGTCTTCCCATCACTTCTGGGTGACGTGCGTGTGGTGCACGCACGCGCACAGGATGCCGGCCAGGAGCCCCCTGCTCCCGGCGAAGATACACTTGGCAACCCTAGGACCAACATACCTAAGGGACCAACATACTCCCTTATGAACCTACCCAAGCACAATGGTAATATTTAGACACCCTGCTTCAGGAGTAGGGTTGCCAAATCCTGAAACCTTACCGGCGGGGGAGGCTCCGTCCTGGTCGGGAGCTGGCTGTGCGTGTGTGTGTGTGCGCGCCACCGTGACGTCACCAGAAGTGACGTTAGACGTTGCTGACGTTGGGGGCGTGGCCAAGCTCGTCGGGGGAGAAACATATGGTTCCCCCCCCTGACGAGCTCAGCCACGCCCCCAACGTGGCTGCGTCAGCTCTGGTGACGCAGCTTCGGGGGCGGGGGTCCCCCGGGCCCCGATTCTGCCGGGGCAGGACTCGGGGCTCCGAAGCGGGGGATTTCCCGACCCCCGGGGTGACT
>NW_015162492.1:867975-882231 GCF_001447785.1 Gekko japonicus
GGGCCAGGACCATCCGAGGGAAAACTCTATGGTTTTCCCTCTGATGGTCCTGGCCCCGCCCTCAGCGTGCCCGGCGTACCCGCGTCACTTCTGGGTGACGTGGATGCGGCGTGCGCGCGCTTCAGCCGGGAGTCCCCCACTCCGGTAAGTTTCTGACTTGGCAACCCTATTGGGAGAAGGCCTTCTCAGTCATGGCACCAAAACTCTGGAATTCTTTCCTGGGGGGGGGACTCATCTGTCCCCAGTCTGTTGCCATAGTAACCCAGGAATCCAGCAAGTGAAGACTTTTTTGTTTAATATGGCTTAGCTTCAATGATCCCTCCTTTCTGCCCAATGTTTTAATTGTTGTTCTTATGTTTTTGTATGTATTTTAGCTCTGGTTTCAATTGTTTTAATGATGTATTATTGTTGGGTTTAATGGTTTTAAAATGCGATTTTATATGTGTTTTAATTTATTAGCCTCCTTGGTGGCACTTATGAGGGTGAAAGGCAAGCTATCCATTTTGTAAAATAAATAATAAAATTAACAAATACTGTCTTGGTGCATTGTTCTCTAATTTTGTAATCCAATGTTATTGAGTTGTTGGCTGTACTGTTCTTATTGTATCGTTTTTAATTGTACAATTCTTCATGAGACTCAGTGAGAAAAGTGGGCTATAAATGAAAAAAAGCATAGCAAATTCAGGATTTTTAGGAGGTGAGAATGAACAAGGTTCATCCGCTATTCATGAAACATTAATTAAAAATGAAGATTTAACAGTCAACCAGCAGAAGAAGCACACTCATTCATTCATCTTCTCACGCATCCATGTTCTGGGAGGCCACTGCATCATATAGATGACATGGGAGAATTGTGGCACACCACCATGTCAGTTCAGAGCAGGTGGATGAACCTCTCTAATCTGATTCAGTCTTGGTTTCTCTCTTATATGGTCCCTCAGTCCTCTCTTCTTCCGGGGGTTGGCTTCTCAGCAGAATCTGGGTGAGACCAGTCTGCCTGCAAGTTTCTAACTCACTCATTGCTGACTTGTAAGAGACTTGCATCTGTCCACCTTTGCTGACTCCATCGTTTAACATCCAGGATGCTGACTTTGCCTTTCCCAGTCCTGCAGTTTGGTCTTCTTATTTTGTGGTTTGTTTCCAAATTACTCATGTTTCTTCATCTTGCAGGTGTGTTCCTTGGGCTTCTCTGGAGACATTGGTTGTTACCTCCACAACTTCCTTTCCGTCTTTTTCTGGATCCTGTTTGGTTCTTTTGAAATCCCTTTACAAAAGTTAAATGTTCAGGCTGTAATGTATTTATGGTACTTCTGAATTATATATTGATTATATATTGATCACATCGGTGAATAACTGGATACATATTATAAAAAGAGAGGTTGGCATTAAGTGCAGCTTCATATATAGCAAACAGTTCAAACATGCATTTTATTATCTTGGTATTATTATAACTTTTTAAATATTCCAAATTTTCCTAAGCATGTTGAATGGTTACCTTTTAATATGACTATACTGACTGATGTGTCACCTTCTGCCTTTGACGCCTCACCATCTTTGTTGCCCTCCTCTGGACACATTCCAGCTTGTCTATATCCTTCTTAAATTGTGGTGCCCAAAACTGAATACAATACTCTAGGTGAGGTCTAACCAGAGCAAAGTAAAGTGAAACCATCACTTTATGTGATCTGGACACTGGACACTATATTTCTGTTGATACAGCTCAGAATCACATTTGCCTTTTTAGCTACCGCATCACACTGTTGACTCATGTTAAGTGTATGGTCTACTAAGACCCCAGATCCTTTTCACACATACTACTACCATGACAAGTCTCCCCCATCCTATAATTATGCATTTGAATTTTCCTACCCAAATGCAGAACTTTACATTTATCCCCAAATTCATTTTATTTGTTTTAGCCCAGGTGCAGATATTTTCCCTCTAATACACAGAACTGGGCATCTTTAATCTGGAATACCAGCACCTCCATACCATTCACAGGAACTGTGCATAAACCCTATGTACATATACAACGGTCCCTTAATACAATTATAACATGGTGAGGGTATCTGATACCTGTATTCTTCAGGGGTTTACATTTTCATGCCAGTACCCTTAACTGGTTATAATGTTTTCAGGGAAAGCTGGGATTTCTGCTTACCACAGGTGGTTCCATGAAGAAATTGCAACAGTCCACAAAGGCCCCTCATTGTTTTCAGGAGCTGTACTGAATGTGTCTGTGACTTAGGCAGCTTGTACAATCTGTACTCTACAAGGTAAATAAGGGCAAGAGGAAATGCAAACTGGAACAGGTTGAAAACAAACTATCACTTTTGACACAGGTTTGACATTTCCTGTCTGCTGCCTTTGTTTTCTTGAGCAAAAGAGAATCTGTAACACTGGATTCCCCCACATGCTCGGAGCATGATGCATTGGATACATGTTCAGTGGTGATCATGTATCAAGTATGCATGCAAAGGTCATCTCCCAACCCTTCTAATCCATTTAATACCCACTTGGAAACTTTTCCCAGCATCAGAATTTTTGGCACCAAATGCTGTGTTTTTCAAAAAACAAATTGTTCATTGGTTTATAGCCTGTGTTTATAACTTATGCTATTTGTTTATGACATGTTATAAAAATCTTCTCCCTTGAACACTGAGACATTAAAGTGAAAATCTGAATGAGTCTATTTGGGAGAGCCAGTTTGGTGAAGTGGTTAAGTGCGTGGGAGTGAGCAGTGACTCACAAAAGCTCATACCCTACCACAAATTTTGTTAGTATTTAAGGGGCTACTGGACTCTTACCTGGTGGATGGGGACAATACAGTGGAATAATATTGAGTTGTCATCTGAAGTGATACCTCTCAAACACTGGGCTGTATTAATTATTATCAGATTATAAGGTTAAATAAAATGATGGCTTCAGGATTTGATTCATTAAATTAATTACGCATTAATTAAGGAAATAATTGTTTTGCTTGTCATTAGAGATGTCATATGAACATTAAAGGGACTGTTCTATCAAACTTGTACAGCCACATTTTGGACAGCTCTGTTTATGGACCTGACGTATTATTGAGGCAAACTGTGGTCCCACAATTCCAGTGGTGTTTCACTCAACCTCGCAGAATGAACCAATGTCTGCCATTTTGTTTGTTTTTCTCCCTTGTTTTTATTATTGTTTTTTTATCTCATCAGTTTCATAACACATTATACATAACATCAGAATATAACTGATTATATTGCAGAGTGCTTTTTTTTTTACAAATCTGTTCAATTTTTGTCTTTCCTCCCTTCAGATAGATACAGTTTAGTTGTTGCCATGGAGACATCTTCCCACACTTTATGTAACCACTAATTAACAGCTGGGATTTTGGGGCAAACACAATTCTTGGAGCAGTTATGTGGAGTTTATCATGGCTGCGGTCACACGGAGCATTAGGCACGGTAGAGAGACGGAAGATAGGCGGATTTTCCGGGCGCGATCTCACCACGACATCTCGGAAGCGTAGAGCTCCTGTGGTGAACCCAAGGCTTCCCGCTGAAGATGCGCAGTTAAAAACTAGAACCTCGGAGGTACTCGTTTCCGGTAACCGCGGGGCAAGGGCGGGCGTCTGATCGCGTTTCCGGTGGTAGTTCCGGCGCCTGCCATGCCCCCTCGTATAAAGGGTTTTTTTTCCAACTGTCCATGGGATGCGCACGAGCACCCAATGGTGCATGCACACACTTTGGTGTCCGGAGAAAAAAACACCTGTTTGCCGCGCCGTGCCACTTCTTTGCTGCGGCGCAGGATTGTGGTGTGCTCGGCACCTCCCCCCTACCACGGGACCTCCACGGTACGTCTGCTGGCGCAACTGCACGTTATTTTGCCTCAGGGCAAACAGCCACGCCCCCCCCCCCCCGCATTTTCCTGCCCGTGTGCCCGCGGCCCATATAACCCAGTAATCTTCACTAGCATGATGTCCATAGGTGGCATGGTGCCAGTCTGGTGTAGTGGTTAAGAACACAGACTCTAATCTGGGAGAACCAGGTTTGATTCCCCACTCCTCCACATGCAGCTGCTGGTGTGACCTTGGGTCAGTCACAAGTTCTTTCAGAGCTGTTCTCTCAAGGGCAGTCCTCAAAAGAGCTCTCTCAGCCCCACCTACCTCACAGGGTGTCTGTTGTCGGGAGGGGAGGGGAAAGGAGACTGTAAACCACTCTGAGACTCCTTTGGGTAGGGAAGGGTGGGGTATAAATCCAGTCTCCTCCTCCTCTTCCTCCTCTATCTGGTGTCTTCAGGGGGTATCCATTTGGAAACAGATCCCTCCCTCACAGGATGACACTTGGCTTGGAACTGCCCGACATTTTGTGACACCCCAGCTCCCATGGCACATTAAATGTTTATAACTTATGCTATTTGTTTAAAAGTCTTCTCCCTTGAACACTGAGCCATTTTGTGGTAGTGTAAGGAGAAAGCAAATTGCCATGTCCTACCAGTCATTTCCTTGTGGCTGCTGCTCCTCTGAGAATGAGGTGGGGAAAGGGAAGAAAAATCATGCTTCTGCCAAAAATCACAATGCCCAGTGTTGATAGTGGCAGCAGTGGGGCCCCAGGCCTCAGTAACTTCCCCACCTCACTGATTGCTGAAGCTGGCCCTGATTTCCACACTCTAAGGAAAGCAGAGAAATGTTCCATGTAACTGGAGGTACAGCCCAGTTTGGGACACTATTTGTCCATTTGCAATATCCAGTTCAGGATGCTGGTGAGTATACCCTGACTGTGCAATCCTAGGAAGAATTCCACCTTTCTGAGTCCGTTGGACCTGGACGGATATAACTGTATTTAGGGTTGTACTGCTACTGTCCCGCCAGGATAGAATCCACTGGCTAACAGCCCAAAGAGCAAAAGGGATGTGCTGTTTAGTCAAGGCCACTGACCTTTGTTCGCATGCGAGCAATGCCCACATACTGGAAGCCTTGAACTGCTGTCCTTGGGCCTCTATTAGCAAGGAGAACTCAATGCAAGAGGAGCAGGTGCCTTAATGCTTGTGCCAAGAAGAAACAATTCCATTTTTTAAAAACCTACTCTTCTCGTAACAGTCATTAAGTACTGTCATTATGTAGGCCTTTCAATTATGTTATAGAGCTTCTCACCAGATATAAAATGAGGAGGTCATTCTCATCAGCTGTCTTCTCTGTGACAGGGCAAACCAATCAGTGAGTTTAAAACAAGGAGGAAATGCCAGGTTTTTTTCCAAGCCACAATTTATATATGGCACCAGGTTTGCAAGACCTGACAACTTAACATGGAAGGCATTTTGGTCACAAAATTTCGCACATGGTCATAGTAGTAGTAGATTCCATTAAAATGTGCAGATGTCACCTGAACAAATAAAGACCAACATATCTCTGATCCCACTAGTGTGTGATTAATTAACTAAGATAAGGGCATTTCTCTTTAATGCAACAGCTGTGTGCATCACATTTCACCTCTTTGGTTGCAAGCATTCAGAGGGTGCTTTGTGAAGACCATCCCCTAGTGGTCCAGGAAGAGAAATACAGTCTTCTTTGTTAATACCCTCTGGTTGCTGCAATCCACAGACCTATTAATTTTAAATGCTTGGATTCCAGCTCACAATCAGGGCTGAGGAATGATCCTCATCTATCACCATCAATAGCACACCGCAGAAATAAATGAGTTAAAAGAAATGTGCTGTTTCAGCAAGACCTGGAGGCTTTTTCAAAAGAAAATCTTTATTCATGCAAATAACTCAAGTGATTTTATCTGTTCTGTCACTTTAATAATTTATTTTACATATTTTTATCTCACCTCTCCAAAATTGTTCATATCCCTGAATAACATGGACACTCTTTAAGCTATGCATGCTTTGCTTTTCCTCCCAGGGCTGTGGCTTCTGCTTCCAGGTGTGCCAAATGCTGCACTCACCTCATTGTCATTTGTCATCTACATCAGGTAGGAAGCCCTGTGCATAGACTCACGGACTTTCAGAAGTAATAGTGTCCTGTCCCGCACCGGCTGCGGCTTAGCCAACGCCTTCTAGGTATGAGTCAATGTATGACCCCTGACGAAGGTTTAAATCATCTTTATTTAACTCCACATGCATTCAGAAGATCATTTACTCACAATCAGGCTGATAGCTGGGTGGAAAGTTACATCTTTGTGATCTAAGTCTATTCTATGGCCGTGAGAAAGAGATGAGATTCCCCTTCTCCTTCGCGGTAAGGATAGACAAAAGAAGCAGGAAAAGAGCAATAAAACTCCTATCTTTGCGCCTCTGAGCTCAGGAAATTACCCTAATGAGCCAGTCAGAGGGAAGCTGCTGGGACCCCTAACTGAGAACTACAATTCCCAGGTGCAACTAGTCTTAAAGATTTTTGTTGTTGTTCAGTCGCACAGTCGAGTCCGACTCTTCGCGACCCCATGGACCAGCTCCCGCCAGGCCTTCCTGTCTTCCGCTGTCCTCTGAAGTTGGCTCAATTTCATGTTCGTTGCATCGTTGACACTGTCCAACCATCTCATCCTTTGCCGTCCCCGTCTTCTTTGACCTTCAATCTTTCCAAGCATCAGGGTCTTCTCCAGCGAGTGCTCCCTTCTCATTTGGTGGCCAAAGTATTTGAGCTATTCTTCGGCACTCGGCCTTCCTTATAGTCCAACTCTCGCAGCCATACATAACTACTGGGAATACCATTGCTTTGACCATGCGTACTTTTGTTGGCAGGGTGATGTCTCTACTTTTTATCATGCTGTTTAGGTTCGCCATCGCTTTCCTCCCAAGGAGCAGGCGTCTTTTAATTTCATGGCTACAGCAGTTTTACCAAACTACTACTACTGGAGAAGACTCTTGAGAGTCCCTTGGACTGCAAGAAGATCAAATCAGTCAATCCTAAAAGAAATCATCCCTGACTGTTCCCTGGAAGGCCAGATAATGTAACTGAAGCTCAAATACTTTGGCCACCCAATGAGAAGGGAGCACTCACTGGAGAAAACCCTGATACCGGGAAAGATTGAAGGTCAAAGAAGATGGGGACGGCAAAGGATGAGATGGTTAGACAGTGTCATAGATGCAACGAACATGAAATTGAGCAAACTTCAGAGGACGGCAGAAAACAGGAGGGCCTGGCAAGATCTTGTCCATGGGGTTGCGAAGAGTCGGACTCGACTGTGCGACTGAACAACAACAACTACTGCCTACAGTTAACGCTTACTGGAGGCAGCACAAATAGCTATGCATACTAAGACTGATCCTGATTCAGTATTTAACAGATGCCCAGAACTGCTCTGTTCCTGTTTTCGGTTTGGGCTCCCATTTTCCAAGCTGGAACTCTGAAGTGCAAGCAGCAGGTTTTATCCCTAGAGAAAGGCTACGTGCATCATATTTCACCTCTTTGGTTCCAAGCATTCAGAGGATGTTTTGTGAACACCACCCCCTAGTGGTCCAGGAAGAGAAAAGGTTTCTACTGGCGGTGATAATTCATATAGAAAATCTATAGTTTTTTTGGTGGGATTTTTTTTGAAGCAGACATATGACACTGCCTTATACTGAAACAGACCTTCAATCCATCAATGTCAGTACTGTCTACTCAGACTGACAGCAACTCTTCAGTGTCTCAGAGGCCTGATCCTTTTGGCTAGGGATTGAACTTGGGAGTTGCTGTGTCCCAAGCAGATGCTCTACCACTGAGCCATAGCCCCTCCCCTGACACATTACCTGAATCAAATAAAAATGTAATTGACTTGTCTTGCTGCTTTTTAAGGGAACCTGGATCCCCATCCAGACACTGAGCAGAATTCTGGGTAAGTGATCAGGTTTTCACAGAAGTTTATATCTACACAGTGGCATGAAAATGCGCCCTTACCATGGGAGCAGCTACAAGTGGGGTGGGAACAGGTGGAGACAGTGCCCACATATCCCAGTTCTCACACTGCTTGTTGCTGCTGCCACCCCACCCCTGCTCCTCTCCCTTCCATCTGTTGCACCTGTGCAGACACACTGACTATTTCAGTGGGGGCCTCTACAGGATGGGACTCCCTTTTCCCTGACCAATCATTTCTTGGAAAAGGGGTCATTTTGTAGAAAAAGAGGTGCAGGAGCTCATTAGCATAACTCATTAGCAGAACTTATTTGCATGTGCCACACCCCCTGACATCACCAGAAGTGTGTCAGAAGGCAACACCCACCGCTTAGGCTCCACTGGACTATTTTGGATTGCTAGCTATTGGGGGGGGGGGGAGGGGAAGACTTCCTCGCAGAGGAGGGAGGAGGGAGAGCTTGTACCTGAAGAAAACTTGGTCTTAAAAGTGCCACTGGACTGTTTTGGACCGGGGGGCCGTGGGGAGCTCTACATTTTACCTGGCTGCTTCTTGCTCTGACTGAGGGCTGCTGGGCGCAGGGGGTGGGGCTTGTTGCATGTGCCTGCCCCCTCTTTACTGCCGGAGCTCCGCTCCTGTGTGCTCCTGCAGGAAATTACCCTTGGAAAAGGCCCTTTAAAGAGCTAAAAGGGCGATTAAGGTTCCTGGCAATCTCTGGAAGCCTTGGGGAGTGGAGATTTACCCAAACTGCATTCTATTGTGGCACAACTTCACTTTTTGCTGCACAATTGGAAGTTATGTCACTAAGTTGTGGGACACTCTAGAATTTCATGATAATATCAGTTCCACCTGTGAATCACTTCCAGCTATGCAGTCAGAAGTGAGCCAGTTTGGTGTAATGGTTAAGTGCACGGACTCTAATCAGGGAGAACCGGGTTTGATTCCCTACTCCTCCACTTGCACCTGCTGGATGACCTTGGGCAAGCCCCAGTTTTTGAAAAAGAGCAGTTTCTGTCAAGAGCTCTCTCAGCCCCACCTACCTCACAGGGTGTCTGTTGTGGGGAGGGGAAGGGAAAGGAGTTTGTAAGCTGCTCTGAGACTCCTTTGGATAGTGAAGGGCTGGGTATAAATCCATTCTCTTCTTCTTTTTTATGACATCACGGGAGTCTCCAAGTTGACTTTGAGGGAGACCTATGTAGAGTGCACTACAGTTGTCTAGTGTCGATGCTACTGTAGCATGGATCCAGATGGCCAGTCAGCCATACCAAGGTAGGAGGCCTCTTCTGGGCTAGACAAGAGTTGGAAGAAAGTGCTTTTTGCAGTTGTATTAACTTGCTTCTCCAGCAGTAATGTTGGGTCCAGTGTAACTTCAAGGCTCTTATCTAAATTAGCAAGGGTCTGCTGAACCCCATCAAAGGTAGGAGCATAATGTCCTTCAAGATCTCTGTCTTCCAGAGTTTAGTTTTTGTTTGTTCACTCTTAGCCATTTAACCACAGCAGCTAGGACTTCTACCACATTACCAGGAGATTTGGATAAGGATATATAGAGCCGGGTAGTGGCAATAAATTGATGACAACCAACTGCAAAATTATAAATGATTTGTCGGCCCCGGTCACACCGCAGGAAAAGCTGTGGCAGAAGTGCGGCTTTTTAGAGCCGCAGCAAAAGAGAAGCGCGGCAACAGGATCAGACAGATCCTCCGAGCCGCCGCGCATATGCTCCCCAGCGTGATCAGATGCCGAGAGGGGAGCCACGGACTGGAGAGCAAGGTGAGTCAGCAGCGCATGTGTGCGCATGCGCAGTTCGGCAGGGGGCCTCGCATGCTACAAGAGATGGGCACGTCAGCGATCACATGGCCACCCCTGCTGTGCATTTTCAAGTAAGTAGTAGTGTTTTGCAGGGTTTTTTTAACTCCACATCTTCGGCGGGAAGGGATGGGTTGGGGGCGGTTGTGCGATGCTTGCCAGATGTTGGCATCTGATTGCACTGGTTTAATCTGCCCTCAATCCATCCGTTCCGCGGGGCAAATCCTCCCGTGTGACCGGGGCCGTCCTAAGGGCTTTCCAGAAATGGTGAGGGAACAGAAAACACCATGCTTCTTTTATATGGAAGACTCGCTGAAAGAAAAATGCCTTCAAGCAGTAAGAGGAACTATGTTATGGAGACACACCACAAGCAATAGAGAGAGGGTGACAAAGACAAATCATTTGCCTGAAATGCTTTTAATTTCTTGACTATGGCTAGAAGCCTTGCCAGAGCAGAAGATAATGTTATTCATACAAGGTGAGTTCTACTCTTCTTCGTTGTCTTTCCTTGAAGTTAAGCATTTAAAAATCCTGAAGTCTGGTGTCACAATCCACAGTGTGCGCATGTCATAGGACATGTCTTTGATACCATGAAGATGGGGTTCCATTTCTACCAGAGCCCAGCCTGTTCCAGCAGGTTGTTGTTTAGAGATTCCCACCCTGCAAGGAAATGTAACAACATGATTTTCTCTGAATATCATCAGCGTCTCTGCTTTTTATCTGTGCGGTTGGCATTTCTGTACTCATGTCTTAAAGCTATGCAAGGACAAGACTGAGTTTCAAAAAAATGGCTACAAATTCAAGTTCCATGAGCAAAGTCAGATGCTAAGGCCATCTATGACCTGGAATCAAAACCTTCTTAGGACTAGTGTCAGTAATTTACATTCATCACTAAGATTTTAAAGGTGTCTGGCAAAAACTAGCATTAGTATTGGAGTAGTGTGCAGACCTCTGGGGTATGACTGAGTCATCCTCATGGTCTTGCATATGCCATTCAGTTCTGACATTGACACAACAGGGGTCTGCCCCAATCATATAGCAGTTTTCATTTTAAGAGCACAGATGGCACATTATTGGGGATAGTGAACAATTTCCCCATACTTACAATTAAAACCTAAAAGACCCAATTAACATAACACATGATGGTGAGCAAACAACTTAACAGGGCTCCCAAGTGCTTGCTGTATGTGTGCCCAAAAAGGACCAGTGTTATTGAGCAAGTAGGTGAAAGCGACCACCAATGGCACAAATCGACATGGTGCACAACAAAGGGACAAGTTGGAGCAGGGGAGGCCAATGTGGTTGGACACCTGCCGTCTCAACCAAAGGCCTGGTGGAACAACTCCGTTTTACAGGCCCTGCGGAACTGCAATAAGTCCTGCAGGGCCCTGATTTCACTTGGGAGAGTGTTCCACCAGGCTGGAGCCAGAGCTGAAAAGGCTCTGGCTCCGGTTGAGGCTCAGCAGATGTCTTTTGAGCTGGGGATCACCAGAAGATGTTATGACACTGGAAATGCTTCTAACTGGAAGGAAAACATCAGGAGAAGATACCCAGTGTGGCAAGCGCCAGAGGCAACACACTCTTCACCAGCCCTTTTAGTTCTTAAAATTATATCCCCATTCTTGCTTTACACATTTATTTATTTAAAACATTTATTAGCCGCCTTTCTCCCTTGCAGAACTCAAGGCCATTTAAAATATAAACCATTACAAAAAAGCAATAAAAACAATTATAATTTAAATTATAATTCAAAAGCTCCAGTGAGGGCAGCCAATAAATAAAAACTAAATTAGTCAAATGCAGTCCTAAATAAAACTGTTTTCAGCTGCCTCCTGAACACTGACAGTGAGGGGCCCAGGTGCACCTCCCTGGGGAGGTTGTTCCATAATTGTGGGGCTGCCACTGAAAAGGCCCTGTCCTTCAGATAAAAAGGTAAAGGTTTCCCTTGCTCGAAAGCCAGTCGAGTCCGACTCTAGGGTACCCTGGTCCTAATCTGTGTAGGACTTTAAAGGACAACATTAACACCTTGAATTAGGCTCAGGAATGGATCAGTAACTAGTGTAATTGCTGCTGTATCAGGGACAAATGCTCCCAGTAGCTGGCCTCAACCAGCAGTCTAGCTGTAGCATTCTGCATTAGCTTCTGGAAACTCTCCAAGGGTAGCCACAAGTAGAGCACATTGCAATAACCCAGTCTCGTTGTCGCTAAGGCATGGATCACTGTGGCTAGACTTGACTGAACCAGGAATGGGTGCAGCTGATGCACCACCTGAAGCTGGGCAAATGCACCCCAAGCTACAGCAGCCATCTGGTTTTCTAAGGTGACTGCTGTTTCAAGCAGTACTCCCAAGCTGCGAACCTGGCTTTTCAAAGGGACTATAACCCCATCAAAAGCAGGAGAGATCTGAAGTCCTTGGTCGGCCTTTCTTGTCAGGATTAAGTTTCAGCTTGTTCACCCACCCTCATCCAGTCTCATCCAGGTTCAGAACACCATCAGCATCTTCAGAATTAGGTAATAAAAGAAAAAGGTAGAGCTGGGTATCATCTGCATATTGATGACACTGCAGTCCATACCTCCGGAAGACCTCTTTCAATGGCTTCATATAGATGCTAATTAACATGGGGAATAAGATGGGGCCCTGAGACACCCCACAGGTCAATGGCCATGGGGCATACATGGCATGGAAGAGAACTACATTTAAAGAGACAGAGCTGCTGTTGTCTCATCCAGCATGGCCTTGAACTGACTTAGAAAGTCAAATTCCGGTGAATGACAGCCATCTTTATCATGAGGAGACCCTCTTCCAAATCCATTTCATACCTGCGATAAATCCGTTGGTCATTGGTTAGTCCATAGACACATCCATCTGTCCCAGCCTCTATCTTAGAAAATCCTTTGCCTTCTTCTGTCCAACTGCTTCCAACACAGGAATCCTCAGTGATGCCATGTCGGAAATAGGCTTGGCCTTTTCTATCAACAGCCCAGCAACCCCATCGCCCGCAGGCTATGTGTTTCATTCTCCCCTCCATGTGGTCCCACTCCACCTCCTGGTTGACATCAGCAAGAATAATTTTTGATTTAGGCAGACAACGGACAGCATCATTTATGACTCCGGCAACAATATTGCTTCCGCCTGCATCAATCTGTGTGAGCTGCCCTGGAAAGAAAATAATATATATCTGAAACTGGTCTACATCTGGAGGGCATGAAGAATATTCTTCATCCAGATTAATGGGGCAAAGGAAGCTGAAATTAATTTTCTCCCAACATTTGCCCCACGCTAGTTTCGATTATGAGAACTCTCCAGACAATTCACCAACTACATGCATATTTGATAAATAGTCATCAAATATTTAATATTTGTGTTTGACATCTAACATTTGATTTCAGTATTTGACCAGTGGCGTGTAAATGGCAATTAGAATCTGCTGTATCCTATAAGAAGCCATCAAATCTAAAGTACACCCACATTTAACTGTTGAGATAAAATCCAACGTTCAATGAGGAATTTCAGGAAATTATCTTCAGATTCAGTTCTCCAATAAAAATATAACCCAAATGCTGTGATACAAGTAAGGAGTCATTTAAAGGATTACGAAATAGGCACATTCAAATCGATAAATTCCCAGAGGTTTTTAAAATTGTCCCAAGTTGACTAAATCCTGCGTATGTCCATTGGGGTGGTCTCACAATACATCAGTGGAAAGCATTAACAGTTGTGGATCTTACACACGTATCCTTCCCCCGCCATTCTATTGAACCTCAGGAAAATTGAGATTAAGCCCAGCCTGGAAAGGGAGAGGTAATAATTTACAGCAGAGATTCAGCAGTATAGGATATGCACCAAGAAGGAGGAGGAGGAGATTGGATTTATACCCTGCTCTTCACTCAGAGTCTCAGAACAGCTTACAATCTCCTTCCCTTCCTCTCCCCACAAAGGACACCCTGTGAGGTAGGTGGGGCTGAGAGAGCTCTCTTGAGAACTGCCCTTGAGAGAACAGTTCCAAGATTGACTACACCAGGGCTGCTTCGACATGGACGTTTTGCTCTGTTTTGGCATTTTTTGGAAGCATCAATATAATTTTGTCTTCTGTTCGTTCTGATTCTGATTTTCCCATGCTGTGCTGCGCTTTCCCCCCCAACCTGGTTTGGTATGATCTTTTTGGAAAGATCACATGCAAAACTCCTTTGGATGCCATATGGATGGGAAGATGTGCACTTTTTGTAGGTCTCACCTACATCATTGCCATTTCCCTTGCTTCAGATCTCTTTGCTGCAACATCCCTACACACACTGGAGGATTTTTTCAGGCTTTTAAAAAAATCAAGAATTGGTAGAAGACTATGCAATGTTACAGCATGTTATAATGAGTAATCACTAAAGTCCATTAGTTCTAGCTTTCATTTTTAAAAGGACATTTCTAGCCATTTTCATTGCATAGTTATAGTAGGAAAGGTGTGGTTGGACAGTTCCCTTAATACTTCCATAAGGAAAAACATTGGACACTTATTTTATTTAAAAAAATGAAACTAAGAACTAGTACACCACTGTACAATACATCATTATAACTTTATAGCACTTTAGTGATATAGCTATTGATTTTTTAATCTCTTCCATGGGGGGGGACCCCAGTAGC
>NW_015162492.1:882284-887218 GCF_001447785.1 Gekko japonicus
GCATTTGTAACAGCATCAAAAGCTAAATGGAGAATAGTCTTCATGTGAAAGCTGCCAAGCAGTTCTCCTCTCCAAATATTCCTCATGTATGTACATTTGTCTTAAATGGAAGAGATGACGTGCTTCTGTCCTTACTGTAAATGGAACAGGGACAAACATATGGCTTACATGGATGGCTATGTGCTAAAGTTTTAAAAACAGAACTAGGGTTTTAGAATGGTTTCTTAGGAATCCGTCTCTCTCTCTTTCTGTTTCATCCTCTCTCACACACATACTGTTGGAGGGAGCAACTCAGCATGCCTGGACATTGGGGAGTGCTACATCACTCCAGTGTGTATAGGTGTTATCTCCTTGAACAAGATGCGTCTCTTTGTCTTAATCTGCCCTCTGACCCCTCCTCTCTCTCTGTCCTCTCACTCACTTTACATGGCCTTCCAAGGAGGGACACATATCTCTGCTGGTTTCTCCTATAGATACAATCCCCTCATACTCCCATACACACGATGCAGGGTTAGCTGGCTATTTGTGACATGGAAAGTTATATTTAGATTAGGCTTCTTTCTCATCTTTTGACTGCAACCTGAATGTGAACTGGACCTACTTGAAGAAGAGGAGATTGGATTTATACCCCGCCCTTCACTCAGAGTGGTTTACAATCTCCTTCCTTTCCTCTCCCCACAACAGATACCCTGTGAAGTAGGTGGGGCTTAGAGAGCTCTGAGAGAACTACTCTTGAGATAACAGGCCTGAAAGAACTGTGACTGGCCCAAGGTCACCCAGCAGCTGCATGTAGAGAAGTGAGGAATTTCTAGATTAGAATCCGCAGCTTTTATGTCTGGGCAAAACTCTTCTATATTAACCAAATATCCCAATACATACACCCATACAAACATGGACAATTTTACAATACCTCCAATCTCCACCCAGTTGTCCCTCAACCATCTGGCAGCTCTGTTGTTTGACTTTACAGCCCAGATGCCATTAGGACCTGGTGAGACAACCTTCAAACTGCCGGGATAGCTGAGCAGCCCATCTTCAACAACGGTAAAAGTAGCATTATGAGAATTCACACCAAAGACTTGTCCACTGCCAGCATCGATTTGTGATAACTTTCCTTCTATTGAGTTACAGCGTAGAGATGAATGCAAACCTGAAAAAGTAGGAAAATAGTATGGCATGGACTCATCAGCAAGAAGGAAAGCAATGGAAGAAAAGGACAGAAGCTGTGGGATTGGAAGAACATGGAGACTAGCTCCTCGTGAATGCCTTCTATTTGCTGTTCTTGCGCTTCTCTGCATAGGTGGAAACATTTCCAATCTTAATTAAAATAGATAAGGGCTAGTTAATTTTAAGTTGTTAAACATGGTATTTTAGTGTCAATCACTGCACAAACATAGCATGCATATGTGCTGTCAAGTTGCAACTGACTTATGGTGACCAGAAGCAGAGGTGGTTTCCCCTGGCCTTCCTCTGCAGAGTCTTCCTTGGTGGTCTTCTATCCAAGTACTGACCCTGCTTAGCTTCTGACATATGACAAGATCAGGTTATACCATGCCGCCTTTTCTCACAAAGGCCAGTGATCTCCTAAAAAATAGAATTCTCTACAATGTGAACAGCTTCAGATCAAGTCTTACTTTTGCTTACAACACGCATTACCAAGTATATAAGGGTTGGTTTAGGTCCCTGTCTTGTGTCAGACATAACATAATCACACATGAGTTGTGGGTTCTCCTCAATTTTTGCTAGTGCAGTGCAGCTAGAATCAGGACCATGATGCATACTGAGAAGTAGCTTCTATATTCTCCCTGCATTATATGCCAGACAAAACAGTCCCCAGTGGGGGAGCTTTTGGATCTGTTGGGGAAACTCACACGTACCTCCAGAGAACACACTGGTTTCCCCAGATGAGAACCCCCTGGGATAGTTTCAGGCTTAGAAAATGGTACAAGGGGAAGGCTGAAGCCTCTTCTTCAGGTGTGTCACTATGGCCCTGATCTAAATCAGGTAACGTATACATGGGAATTGAAGAGAACCCACAACTCACACATGATTGTATTACATCTGACATGGGGTGAGAAGGTAGATCCAACCTGTCTACTCCATAATATGTGAAGAGGCCTCAACACTGATTCAACATGACTGAACAGACTTGCAGGTATGTGATGCTATCTTGAAGCAAGCATAACATGGTGACTACAAGCTGGAGAGTGTGAGGACTCATATGGGAGGGGAAACCCCATTGTTCCACTCCATCAGCTCACTTCTTCAATCTGACCCTTTTGCCCTGACCCTTGCCCCGACTCTCTGCCCCACTGGCTCCAGCTGTTCTTTCCCTCCTGCCTTTGGATCCTCTTTCTCTCCCTCTCTGCTTACTCCAGCTTCATTTCCTTTTCTCAATATTCTGTTTCACTTTCTTCTTTCTCTCACCTTCCCCTATAACTGGCCTCATCTCCTTCTTTACAGCCCCCATGGATTCTCCTCTCGGCTCTCTGACTTCCACTCACTGTAGTATAATTCGCCAAGGATCCTAATGCTTGGCAGAGGACTCTAAACCCTTCTCCAGGTTCCCCAGATTCTCCTGTGCTGATACGGAGGGCCCACTGACTCCCAAGAAGAAAACACTGAGGAAATCAGTGGGCTTGAGCAGGAGGGAGAAGCATGTGAGTCCTGCTCTGTGAACTCCATGGGTGTCTGGATACCCATCATTGTTGTTATTGTTACAATAAGTTAATCAGGGCTATTTTGGGGCAGGAACGCACAGGAACGGAGTTCCGGCTGGCTCCTGAGTTGGCCACACCCAGCAGGAACTCATTAGCATAATAGGCCACACCCAACAGCAGGAACTCATTAGGATTGGCTACAGTAGGCGTGTGTGGCCTAACATGCAAAGGAGTCCCTGCTACAAAAAAAAGGCCCTGGGTTTTGACAACAAACAAGGTAAACAGAATAAGAAGCAAAAGGTAGGTGTGGCTGGATGACCACACTTCTGGCAACACGGGGCTGCGGCCTAATATGCTAATGAGCTGTGGTGTCGGGTGTGGCCTAATATGCTAATGTGTTTCGGCTGTTGGGTGTGGCCTATTATGCTAATGAGTTCCTGCTGGGCTTTTTCTACAAAAAAAGCCCTGAAGTTAATTAATAATTGAACGAGTATTCTACTCTTGTCTGTTCAGTGTAGGTAGGCTCACAGAGATAGAAGAATTATTTTATGTAAAGTCTGAATTGTTGTTTACCTGAAGTGCTTCCCCACAAGGCTAGCAGGAGTAACAACCACTCACAAAACCTCCTCATTGTCTTCAAAAGATGCCTTTAAAACTCTGCCTGAGGCAACAAAGAAACAGAAGAATTTATGTAGCACCAAATATTCCTTCCCCAAAAAAAGCAAGCGGAGATGGATACGCAGAGTCTGTCCACTTCATGATATCGTACCTTTGCATAAAGGAGTGCTTTGCAGGGATATTTCTTTCTTAGCTGGAAGCCTGACATGTTGAAGTGCTGGCAACCACGTAGGAATGTACTCATAGTTTGCAGGAAAGAGGACTGACCCATAAAGAGAAAACCCGAGAGAAGAGTGGCTCAGATTAAGTGTAATGGAAATTGACTGGATTTTTAAACTTTGATCAGTTTAATCAGACCAGCTCCGTATTTCAAAGGCCAAAACCCCCCAAAGGCCTGTTTGATCGTACAGATACCCATGTTCAGTTTTCTGCATAGGAATCAGACAGACAGACCTGTCCGTAAAACAGTTTGCAGTGGTCCAAGAACTCAACTACAAGAAGAAAGCTGGTAACCCCACTGCACAACAGCAGGTTGCACACTGATCACTATAGCCATTGGTCATGTTGTAACCTCATCAGTCGGTTGGCAGTATCTGTGTGATGTGGGTTCTGGCCCGCTGCCATTTGTTTAGCTGCTATGTGAACTGTTGCTGGCTAAAAAGTAAGGTTTACTTTCCAGTCAGCTTTCCCTTTCCTGAGATTTGAAGTGGTTGCTTCTTGTGTTGTGCCTAGGTATTCTTGCCTACTGAGCTCTTGAGGAACTGATAGAATCAACTTCCGTGACCATGTAGTTGCATGTTCCATTGGTGTCAGCCTTGTGCATTCCTCCTGCCTGGCCAAAAGATTGTCTTCCACATCCTCTGAGACAGGGGTCATTTCGTAGAAAAAGAGCTGGAGCTCATTAGCATAACTTATTAGCATATGCCACACCCCCTGACATCACCGGAAGTGTGCACCAGCCCCTCTGACAGGCAGAAGCACCTGGGATCCATTCTTTCCCCCCTCTCCCTTCCCTTGGCCTCCAAGTCGGGCGAAGGAAAAGGGGAGGGGGAGGATCTCAGGTGCTTCTGCCTGACAGAGGTGCTGGTGTGCCCACAGCCAGCCTGGGTGAATTATAGAATCATAGACTCATAGAGTGGGAAGGGACCTCCAGGGTCATCTAGTCCAACCCCCTGCACAATGCAGAAAATTCACCAATACCCCCCACACACCCTAGTGACCCCTGTTCCACGCCCAGAATATAATTTAAAAAAACCCTCCAGGATCACTGGGGGCCAAAGTGGCCTGGAGAAAAATTGCTTCCTGGCCCCAAAGTGGCGATCAGCATTTCCCTAGGCGTGTGAGAAAGGGCCATGAGAACTAAGCACTGATGCAACCCTTCCTGCTCTACCTCTTGTGATTTGCCTAAGTTCACACAATCAACATTATGATCCTTTTAAAGTTGAAAGCATGATATAAATGCAAAGGACTATTTGTAAGATTATCTGTAAAACACAAGACCATTGGTGGCATCTCACTTCTGGCATTCGCTTGGAGAGACCCTATCACTCAGCTTCCATTTCCCCACACACACCCCACACTGGAATAAGAACATAATATCAGGCCATACCACATTGCAATAAAGCCCCTACAACTATATACAGAAATACTGAGCTT
>NW_015162492.1:887484-966846 GCF_001447785.1 Gekko japonicus
AAGAAGCCTGATCGAGCTAGGCTCCTCCATGCCTGGCAGAAGATGAGGTGCAGAGGCGAGAGGTGGGCAAGCAGAAGAGGCACTCAGCCAGCTGCACAAGCTGCGTGCAAAGAAACTCCTGCCGCCACAAGCTTCAGGGCTGCCACGTTAAAGGAGTGCGGAGGCCAGACTCACAAATGAGAAAAAGCAAGCTCAGGGTTCGTGGGTCGCATTTTGGGCTGTGGAAGAGGAACCGGCTCCATTCCTGGAGTTCTCTCGACTTCCTGCGCTTTTGGTTTTGCTTTTTGCCAATCCGCCTCCCAAGACTGCTCCAGGTGCTCCGGCCTGAGGGCTGCTGGGGGCGGGGCTCGAGTGCTCATTACTTGTGGAGCTGAGGCTGCTCTGCCACCTTCCCTTCCCTTGGTTTGCTCAGGGAGCCCGAGCAAGCTAACTGCTGGATGGAAGGAGAGGCGGTTTAAACCACCTTCCCTTCCCTTGCTCAGGATCCCCGCGGCTGCAGAGAGCCCTAGCGAGCCGGCTGCTGGAGGGATGTGCATCCGAATGCACCCCCGAAAATTGGCCATTCGGGCCCCTTTCAGGCGGCTGCGGGCCGAATCAGATTCTCTGATCTGAATCGGCTTCCCGCAGTTCTGCCCCATTATATCCTAAGGGCCATTTAAGTCAATGACGAAAACATAGGGTATATTCTGGGGGCTGGAGGGGGGGGGTTTGAGGGAGAGGCTCCAAAATCGCAGGGTAGGTGCTGGAGCCTCTCCCCAAGATACCCTCCATGTTTCAGGAACATTGAACTAGGGGGTCCAATTGTACAGGACCCCAAAGAGGTTGCCCCTATCCCCTCCATTGTTCTCTATGGTGGGGAAAAAAGTTACCATAACTTTTTAAAGAGCCCCTTCCGAGAGCTGGGGGACCCAGATTGACCTCTTGCGTCTGATGTCCAAGCTCGGACATCAGACGCGAGAGATGGAATTTGCCCCTACGAGTCCAAGGCCACCATCCCGGGGCTCAGGGAGGCAAGGGAATGTTTCGCCCCTCCCCTCCCCCCACGCGGGTGTCGCAGCTGCCGCCATAACCTTTTAAGTAGCCGGGAAGGAGAGCTGGGGGAGCCAGAATGACCTCTCACGGAACCGAGGCCTCTCTGGGACCAAAATCATTGGGGAGGGGAATAGCCTGGCTGTTAACCTAGGGCTGCTTCTGCTTCTTCTAAGTCCACTGACTTCAATGCCGTTGAGAATGTATAGGTTTGCTTAAGATCTGTTGTTCAACTTCTGAACTGTTTCAGTGTAATCTTGTGCACACTTTGCTGGAGGTAAGCCTCACAGAATAAGTTGGAGACTTACTTCTGAGTAAGCCTAATAGGATTGCACTGTCACAAGGGTGTCACTGAGTTTAGGATTACAGTAAATCACTTAAAATAAATCCACTGTGATTCATTTTCTATATCCTGAGCCTCCCTCTCTATCAAAATCTAATCGTAAACTACATTGATTGCATAATAATAATGACAAATCTCTGGAAAATATTGAGAGCGTAGTCTTCGTATTGTACAAAAACTAAAATAAGATAAACACTAAGAGTTATTATGTTAGTTTCAGAAGCATGTTTTCTCATAGACATTGGATGTCTGCTATTCAAAATCAAAAATACATGAAAATGAAGTAATTCTTTATTTTTTTCTGTGTTATAATTTGGTCTGTCAAAAGAATAGCGCAATAATTACTATGAAATATCTGGAAACCAAATAAAACTATAACATGTAGGAATATCATGATTTAATTGTAAGACAAGCAGCCCTTTTAAGTAACCAAATTGCTTACAGCCGTGTTGGTCCAAAACTAAAATCCAAAAAGCTAACCTTGCATACTTGTACATGTCACTGGGCTGGTCCTAATAAAGGTATCACATGGATTGTGTTCTCAGCCTTTAAGTAGCCAGCCTGCTATGTTCTGTCTGAACGGAGGGGCTGAGATGAGAGAACGATCAAATAAGAGTGAAACTTAAAATAGTGTTTTTTCTTGAGAACTAGGGGCTTAGACGTCTTTCTTTTTTTTTAAATCAGAGGATCTGTGAATATTGATACTTTCAGATTTACCTGGAATGGATGGCGAGTTTTGTGTGAAATAGTACAATGGACCATCTCCATTCATCCAGGAATTCTCAGGGAAAAGCTGACTGTAACCTGCATATCGCTCAGATCCCAGAATATACCTTAACTGTCAACAGTACAACCAACTCAGGCATAAACCTAGGTTAAAATATATAAATAGTGTAACCTTCATTCCTGGGTGGAGTTTGCATCTTTGGTGGTAAGGACAGATAGTGCAATCAAAAACAGAGTTGTACACTTATATGCCCACTGACTTTAATGGATTTAGAAGGATGTAACTCTGTTTAGGCTTGTACTGTGAGACAACTCTGAGTTCACCTGACTTTGCCATTAATTGCGCATTCAGTTGTATATTTATCTGTATTACCTTTTTTCCTTGCTGATTCAAAGACTTAAAAACACAAGAAGGCTCATTTACATTTTATTGTATGTATATTATTTTAATCTACCTGTGAGTTAATACATTTGTTCATTTGAAGTTTGTGAATAAACAGGCAGCACTTGGGCCTGGGGGCCTGAACTTCATCCTAACTCCATACTGAAACTACTTTTGGCTGCTTACTCATCTGGCAGCATCTGGATGACACAATTGTGGTTTGATGGCAACCTGAGTTTAGGGTTGCCATGTCCCCCCAGCTACTAGCAGGAGATGGAGTGCTATGGTTGCCAGATTCAGGTTGGAAAACTCCTGGATATTCCAGGATGGAACCTGGGGAGGACAGGGACCTCAGTGGAGTACAATGCCATAGAGTCCACCCTCCAAAGCATCCATTTACTCTAGGGAAACTGATCTCTGTAGTCTGGAGATGAGCTGTAATTTTGGAGGATCCCCAGGTCCCACCTGGAGGCTGGCATCTTTACCTGAGCTCCTGTTAGACAGGGATTAACATTGCACACACTTGGAGGAGGGGAAAATCCCCAGTGCTGGAAGCACTATCAACCCACAATGGAATTTAGAGAAAAGGTTAACACTAATGGGGATACAGAGAACCATTTTAGCCAGAAGCAAATTCACATTCTTGCTGGGCACCACAGGATGCAGACAATAAAGTTACATGGGTGCTTTACAACTGTTCCTTGGGCTGCCCTTGAAATGTTTTTGGAAACTTCAATTGGCACAGAATGCTGCTGCCAGGATTTTCATTGCAGTAGGTCATATGGACCATACTAAATGGTTATTATACAATAACTGCAACTCAGATTCAATCAATTTTGAACTGCAGCACACATCCATTTTGATAGGCGATTATGGGGTAAGGCTAGAAATGGAAAGACACTCTGGGATAGGTAGTCATTCATGAAAAAACTGTTTCCAAATGGTAAGTGGGGATTAATAGGGTCAGTGATCTTTCAGAAAGAGTAACAAGCTAGTGTCATTTTTGGAAGGGGCTTCAAAGCAATAGGGGAAAAACATCAGTGAATTCCTTTTAATGTTAGCATAAATATTTACAGCCCTGTTACCAAGATCAAGAGCCTCCATATTTTGTCTGGATTACAGCATTAGAAACATGTGTGCCAAATAAGAAACTGAAGTTCAGGCATTTTATCTTATTTATAATTACCACCCTTCTTTAAGTAAACACATGGTTGCCAACACTAGCCTGGGAAATTCCTGGAGATTTGGGATGGTACCTCTGCAGGAAAGAATTTGTGAAGGGACTGTGTGTAGAATCTTTGGTATACCACACTCTGCCTTCTGAAGCTGCCATTTTCTGCAGGGGAACTAATCTCTGTAGTTTGGAGATCAGTTGTAATTCTGAGAGAACTCCAGGACCCACCTGGAGATTGGCAACCACAATTCATCATAATATCTAAGTTAGGACTTACCCACCTATCACTTAAGCATGATAAAAGTAATGGCATTTTGGAAAATCTTCACTGAACCCGGACACGTCTGGAGTACGGGGTTATAAACCTCAAGATGGGGCCTGGAATTCTCGAAAACAGTTCTCCTAGAGCAAATGGCAGCTTTGGAAGGTGGACTCTATAGTACACCATAAAACCTAGGAGAAAAATAATAAGTCCGACAGAGACATCACATGCCAGCTAAACTCCACTTCCCCAAACTCCAGCTTCCCCAGGGCCTGCTCCCTAACATCCAGGAATTTTGCAAGCTATGGTTATGCTTCCAAGGTTCCTGTTAGGGTCAGAAAAATAAAACACAATAAAAGGAGCCCAATGCCTTGACATGCTGATGTCACTTTCCATGTGACTGGAAGCAATGCCAGCACATCAATGAGCAAGATGCTCTAGAATTTGGACAAAACTCTATGGTTAAACCAGTTATGCACAAATGTCGTAGCATCTCTAGCAACATTCTGATATTACTTCTGGTTGCAAAGGAAATTACATCAGCAGTGATGTTATTACATCACTGGCGAGGGCCCTAATACCCATGTGAGCATCCAGCCTCATGCTGGCAACCCTAGCAATGGTATAGATTCTAGGTGAAGCATATGTCCTAGAATGACCTATTTCAGCAAAATTTACTTCCTGAATTCCACCCTCCCTAGGCATGAACCTCAAATCTCCAGGAATTTTCCAAACTGAAGTTAGCAACCCTACTCCAGTACCACCCGGGGGGGGGGGGAGTATCACCAGCTTAAATATTCAGGTTCTAGAAATAAGACCCTATTTTTTCAATGGAAACTGTCCCCAATTTAGAAAGCCTATAATAATCATCATCATCCTTGGCTGGGAAAAATCATAGTTACAGCCATGGCATACCCCCACTGTCGATGTGTTACCCTCACATTTTACCACACATCTGATCCACGGGAAAATCCTTTTTACTCCTTAGCACTGGGGTGACCCAGAACTGAGAGGAACAAATCTCCTCAGCTGCACGGTTTTCCTCTTCGATTACCCTTGCCAAACCAACAGAACAAAGTTTGAGTCCAGTGGCACCTTCAAGATCAACAAAGTTTAATACCCAGAATTAAACTGTTGTTGTTCTCAAAGGTGCCACTGGGCTCAAACTTTGTTCTATTGCTTCAGACCAACACGGCTACCTCACCTGAATCTACCTTTCCAAGTCAAGAGAGCTTTGACTCTCGGAAGCTCACCCCCCCCCCCCCCCCGGTGGCCTCTAAAGTGCGACTGGACTCGACTGGAGCCCTTGGCAAGGAAGAGTAAAGGGGACCTTCACCACACTATCAGGCACGCATGCCCTGAGATAAACAACCGCGTCATCTCTACTCGGAAAGCCCACTATTAAAGCAACACAGAGTTTCCCGCTCTTTCCCCCCCTCACGAGCCCCGCCCCTTTCCCAGGATCCCTCGCTTCAAGAGCACTCCGGGCCCGGGTTCTCTTTTCCGCCGCCAGAGGGCCTGCGGATTCTCGAGGAACCCGGAGGCTCCGCCCCCCTCGCCCCCGGAGTGGGGAAGCGAGAAGGCGAGACGTGTTGTCCTGCCATTCCCGTCTCCTCCTTCCTCCCAGCTGGGCGTCACGTGCCGAGGCGAGAAGGGCGTGCCGGGCACCGTCACGTGCGAGAAGCCACGCCCCCTTCGCCTCAGTCCCGGCGGCTGGGCAGGACGGCAGAGCTGAGTGAGGCAAGCTGGAGGGAGGATCGGGGGGGCGCAGTGGCGCCTATGGGGAAGGCGGCTGCGGCGTCGTGCAGCAGCACCCGCGGGCTGGTCTCCTTGCTCAGCGCCGTCCCCTGCCTGGCCTGCAAGCAGCCGCCGCCCTCCCGCGCCGCCATGAGCCTGAGCGCGGCGAGCTCCGAGGGCCCCCCGCCCGTCGCCGGGCCCGGTTCTGACACCTACAAGGGCTGGCTCTTCAAGTGGACCAACTATCTGAAGGGGTACCAGCGCCGATGGTTCGTGCTCAGCAACGGTCTGCTGAGCTACTACAGGTACGGTAGGGACGGCGGCGCCCGCCCGGTGAAGGAGGGATGTGCTGCCCGGAGAGCACGGGAGGCTTTCTGCTCTGGAGGTGCTTGAAGGAGACCTGTGGGAGTCTGTGCC
Organism: Gekko japonicus; assembly: GCF_001447785.1. Taxonomy (NCBI): domain Eukaryota; kingdom Metazoa; phylum Chordata; class Lepidosauria; order Squamata; family Gekkonidae; genus Gekko; species Gekko japonicus. The sequence continues at coordinate 893,555 of NW_015162492.1, forward strand.
TGTCGTCCTGCCGCAAGGAGCCGGGGAATAGCGGAGGCGAGAGGGTGATGGAGGGCAGTCGGTTTGGCTCTGGGGTCTGGTGAGGATTTGCATGGGCGCGCCTGTTACGTGACCTGTAGCAACTAAAGGAAGGGGGTGTTGTAGGGGGGAGCCTTGTCGGCAGGATAGGCTTGTGTGTTTGTTCGTGATCTGCTCTTTGAGGAGTTGTGGGAGTTTGCAGTTACTGTGGGTAAGGTGCCCCTTCCTTTGCACACTGTCGAGAGAGCTGTTCACAGAGGTATGTTTTGCGTGGGTACTATTCTTAGTGATTTGTGATATTTGGAAATTCGGAGCTTGGCATCAAGGGACCTGCACAATTTAATTGTATTTTAAATGCCTTTTTGGCACCTTAATGGCCTACAACTTAGTTGTAACATCAGTTTTCAGTGGGATTGAACCTTAGACACAGATTCCGAAAGGCCAGCCTGAACCCTGTTGGTCTGCACTTAAAAAACCCAAGTCCTATTTTTAAGCTTCCTTTGACTTGGTTGGGTTATTAATGACTTATGAAAAAATTGGGCTAAAAGGGCATGTAATAAGAAGGGAAGAAAAAATTCCTCAAGTCTTAACTGATTCCATATTCAGTATAGTTCAACACTTTCATGCTATAACAGTTCATTCAATACAGAAGGTCGAGTTTATTGCTATAGTGAGTGCTGTATTGAAGACCTAGCACTCAGCTTTAAAAGGCCTCTTATTTTGGCCATGGTAGTAAAAGGATATAGGTTAATTTAATTTCCTGTATTAGAAGAAAAGACTGACTGCTTTTAATAGTAACCTTTAACTGAAAACATGTCTGTCAGTGTCAACATTTCTTTGACAAAGCTATTTTTTGTCACCTGTTTCTGTAGTGCTGTGGGGTTTTTTTACATTTGGGAGACCCAGAACTGTTTGTGCACCGCATGAACCCAAAATGGGTATGGTTAGGCATTCATACCTGGAGCACAAGTCTGCTCTCAAAAGTTGGCCATAGACTAGTGTAAAAACTTCACTGATTTTGCTAAGGTTTTTCTTTGTAAACTTTCTTGAATACAGTGACACATTATCTATGTTTGATAATTGAGGTTAAGACTTTCGGTCATAGCAGCTAATAAACATAAGTAAATAATACAGTGACACATTTAGGAATATTGGCCAAATTCTAAATGCTCTGATCTAGATTGTGTAAGACACAGATGGAAACAAGTTCTATGTGTCGAACTACTATGTAAAGTGTTGGGATGGGGAAGGGAGATGCTCATCACTGCAGCCAGTACAAAGATACATAACACCACACATTTCTGTCATGAGGTTCTAATGTGCTTGTAGTTCCATACACTGACTTGTTTGCATGAGCATGTCACTGAGGGGAAAGTATAGTAAAGGTTCCCTTGCTTGAAAGCCAGTCGAATCCGACTCTAGGGTTGCGGTGCTCATCTCCGTTTCAAGCCGAAGAGCCAGCGCTGTCCGAAGACGTTTCCGTGGTCATCTAGCCGGCATGACATGACTAAACACCAAGGTGCACGGAACGCTGTTACCTTCCCACTGAAGTGGTACCTATTTATCTACTTGCAATTTCTTGCTTTTGAACGGCTAGGTTGGGGTGTAAAATGAATGTTTTGACCCATTGATATTTCATCCTGTTGAGCATGTTTGTGTGCCGAGCCTTGTGCAGAAAAACAAAGGCTGCCTGTAAGTCACTGAAATCAGTTGAAGTTAAGTTCAGAATAAACATGCATAGGATTAGGCTGGAAAGCTTATAATGTAAGCGTTCAGGCTATATCAAAATTGGAAATACTGTTCCTGTTTTTCTGACATCTAGATTTAAAAATCTAATACACTCAGGGGTTGTACTAAAGATTGTTACAGGTATTGTCTGTTTACATGGCTTATGGGAAAGCACACCATATCCTTTCCGCAGACTGTATTTTGCATCTGTTCTTTAGAGAATTCCATCTACTGTCAGTAGCCTGTTAAAATCATAATAGATTTGATTCCTACAAAACTTTGAGGCTGCCCTGCTTGCCTTATTCTACTGTGATACATAAAATGATTTGAGTGCTCTACTAGTAATAGTTAACTAGAAAAATGATTTTTAGACTTCAGTCTCAGGAAAGTGTGTAGTGACTTTGTTAAATATGGGGAAGGAGTATTAAATAACTTGATTGCTGTTTTAAATTTTTCCTTCCCATTCTAATTTAATCTGGGAAAATCAGGTAAGATTGATTAAGCACATCTAGAAATGTCATTGAATCCAGTGGGACTTCCAAATGCATGAGTTCAGAATTGGTATGTGAGACTCTCTAGTCATGGAAGATGTAAAATGAGGGAAGTACAGTGTCATGTCACATGCAGAGAGCTGGATGTGAGTGTGAATATGGCAAGCGTTTCCCTTTGAGATAACAAATTAGGTTACTTGTTACATCACAGAGGCTCCTACTGAAATAAAATCTGTTGGAGGTGAAAGTGGTGGGTCTGCTGCAGCCTGTAGCCTGCCAGTGGGTGCTGGGAGGGAACGTAATGATTAGAGATAGCTCTTCTCTGCTGTTTGTCACTTACTGGATCAGTGAGAGCTGGAGTGATGTGGTGGTTATGGTGCCAGACTAAGATCTGGGACAAATGGAGCAGAATTTCTGCTCTGCCTTGGATGCTTGCTGGGTGACTCTGGACCCATTACAGTCTTTCAGCCTAACTTACTTGACAGGGTGGTTGCCATGAGGATAGAGGCAGGGAAGAGAGAACAGTATGATAAGCCACTTCGGATCTCCACAAGGGAGAAAAGCAGGATATAAATTTTAAAAAGCAGTTTGAGTCTAAAAGTGGAAGAGGAACTGATGACCAATTCTTTTCCTACTCTTCCAGCATCAGGTATTAAACTGGTGGAAGATCCTAGATGAAAGTAAACAGGAATCTTGTGACACCTTAAAGTAACACAACTTTATTCCAGCATATACTTGTAAGATGAGGAAGATGTCACAGGACTCTGGTTTATTTTTGTTGTATGGCCACACTATGGAATTACTATACCTTGTCTTTACCCATGGGTGAGAACACTGGGGACCACAGTTCCTGATTGTTGTACCTTTTTTATAACAGGGCTTATTGACCTTTGTCTTCCTCTCTGGATTCTATTTGCAATACCTCTCTAACATCGCCTGATCTGACAGAAGTGGCAGAGCCCACCTTTTAGAATTCTTCTCATTTGCCACATGAATATGTGTGCTGTTCTTTCTCACTCCTCCAGTCTTGAGCGCAGCAGACCTCAACCTTCTCTGCTTTCACGTGCTGCTGTGTCATCATTTTAAAAAATAGCAACCTTGAGCACTGCTTAGGTGCAGGGTGGAAATGTTTTCCAGTACTTTGTTTCTGTGGGAAACCTTCCATTTTTAAAGATCCATGTTTTCATAACATTAATCATAAATTAATGGATGCCATTGCTGATACAATAGTCTTGAAACTCTAATTAGTGCTATTTAGGTAATTTATGTATGTTTTGTTGATTTGTATACGGGGTGGGTGTGGGAAAACCACAAATGCACTTAATCTAAATGAAAATGTAAAGTTATAAATTTACCTGATGGTTGTGCATGTGAGATTGGAATCAAAGCTAAAAATCCATCTTTGACTGTAGGTGAAAGCAAAGCCCATTCTGATTTAATGTTTGTTTTAGTTTCAGAAAACACAGAGCAGTGGCTCTTTCTTCCTCTCTCTTGAGCTGGGGACCTTGTGTGTTTGCAAAGGACACTTGTGAGTAGAAATAGGGTTCCAGCTCAATCAAGGCAAAAAGAACAGACAAATGATTGTTTCTCAAGATCTCTTGCTTCTGAAGAGTCAAAACAAGTACAATAAGTAGTGTGATAAGTTGCCCTTGCCCATAGAATGGTTGATAAAACCATACTTTTGGAAACACTTGTGGTGTTCAAGTAGTTCTGAATGAGGTTTGCCTCAATGTGATAAGGAACGAACAAGTGATGCTCTGAAGATTAAAAGTGAAATTGCAGTGAACTTTGTGGAAGAGAGTTAAATTCTGTTGAAATACGTGGACACTTATCTTCAAGGCATATCTTGCTAAGTTCTTTGGATGCAGTAAAATTAATGTCATCAATTTTCAGTGTCCTTAGTTTTTTTCTTAAATCTAAACAATGAAATGGAAGTACATGCTGTATTGTCCTTAAAATATTTTGATTAAAAATATCTTCCACATAAAGCTTTAAATTTGAGTATAACATTTGAACTGTACTCAACTACTGTTGTGCTAATCATATTTCAGTGTGAGTATTCATCTTGGGACGTAACATTAGCATGGTTGCTTTAAAATGCAGTTTACAAGATCAGTAAAAAATAAATATGCTAAATCAGGTCATGCTTTGGAACATTTTACAATGCCCTAATTAATCAATATTTTCCCAGCAAGCCCACATCACTGCACACCAGCTGTCATGACTTACCTTGATTTGTAGTCAAATTGGGAACTTGCACATATGTAACTGCAGGAGATATTCTGCTTCAGGATGCAGTTGAAGAGACGGCTATTTAAGCATTCTCCCTAAACGCTATTCTGCCTTCTTGGCCTGGAGGTGGAGCTAAATAATTGGCAAAGCATACTGTACTCATGGGTTGAATCAAGTTTCCATATTTGTACCTTGAACTTGTTCTATGTAAAACAAAGACCTCTGTTGGGAATGACAAGAAATCCTAATGATGTGGACCTGGAAAGCTATTTTCTTTGTGACAAACAGCTGTGCTGTTAAGTTGAGCAGTAAACTTTTTTCAGAAAAACTGTAAAGTGATGCCAGAGAGACAAAAGACAGCATCCAGGCATTTTTCACTTGTACTTGGACTGAGACACATTGTAGTTTTTCATTTCTATAAGTAGCTTTGGGTGTCCATTATTTTGGTGCAGAAGTTGGGTAAAATATAAAGGCAAAGTGGATGGCAGGTGAAGGGATGCATGGTTTGACTACAGTAGTGTGCATTGGAACAAATTTAGAGTCCAGTGGCACTTTTAAGGCCAACAAAGGTTTATTCAAGGTATGAGCTTTTCGTGTGCAAGGCACACTTTTTCAAATTGGTAATCATGGTGCTTGATGTGCCTGTAGTTTTAGAGGAGTATGTTCATAATTGTATATCTAAGGAAACTGAGGAGCCGCATCATACCTAAATATTACATTGAATTTTTTGAATCTTCATTTCATGGAGAGTCAGTGTGATGTTGTGGTTAGTGTTGGATTTAGTTTCAGATTTCTGCTCTGCCATGGAAGCTTGCTGGCTGACCTTGGGCCAGTCACATACTCTTAGTCAATCTTCATGGGGTTCTTGTGACGATAAAAGGGTGACAATGAAAGTGATGAAAACGGTTTTGGGTCCACATAGGGAAGAAAGATGGGACATAAATGAAGTTAAAAATATACATTTTTACCCTGCTTTCCTCCCCAGTAGGGACCTAAAGTACCTTACAAAATACAAACATAATTTAAGTAAACAGGGAAAAAGAACATCTTGGGTTGGTCTTGAACCCACTGATACGGTTCACTGAGGGCCACAGAACAGAACCCTGTGAGGTAGATGGCGCTGAGAGAGCTCTTTCAAGAACTGCTTGTGAGAGAACAGCTTTGAAAAAAACTTGTAACTGACCCAAAGTCACACCAGCAGCTGCATGTGGAGGAGTAGGGAATCAAACCTGGTTCTCCCAGATTAGAGTCCGCACTCCTAACCACTACACCAAACTGGAAACAGCAGGTCATCCCAAATTTTAATCAGTTGGCAGATATGTTCCTGCTTTATAGTGTATATACTGGGGTGGATCCTACCCTTTTCTTGAGTCTGAAGTCTTTCTTCAATCTAAGGAGCCTTCCTCCAACTTAAGTGGCTCTTCCTTTGGAGGATGATTGAATCCACCTCATTGTGTCTGGTCACCTAACTTTCTGTGCAAAAATGTTACAGTAGCTACTTGGAACTGCGGGATTCCCTATGGCTTGTCTCCACTAGAGTTTTTCTCTGGGCAGACCAAATTTGCCTCTTCCCGACAGAGCATGACTTCCTTGGGGCGGGGAAGACAAGACAGACCCCCACATCTCTATGAAGATGAGATACAATTGGTCATTTCTTACAGAGTCTATCCCAGCCAGTGTTCCCTCTAAGCTGAGTTAGTGTGAGTTAGCTCACAGTTTTTTAGCCTCTGGCTCACACATTTTTTCTTACCTTAGGAAGGATGGCTCCAGAGCAAACTGATTTATGCAATAGCCAAAATGCCCTCTCACAACTTTAGTGCCAATAGCTCCCAAAGTAGAATTTTTGCTCACAAGACTCCACAACTTGGAGCATTGATCACAGCCACACGTATAAGCTTTCCAGATTGCACAACAACCGTGTTATAGGGTAGGTAATACAATGTGTAACTTATTTTTCCTTTTATCAGAATTGCAAAAGTCCCAGGCTCAGCAATTCTGAACAAATAGACAGTCTAGAGCAACTTGCTTTCTATTGACCTGGTCAACTGCAGGTTATGTTCATGTCAGGAACAGTACACTTCATATTGCTCAATGACAGGCTTATATTAAATGATGATCCTCATGGGATAGGCATTTCAAACTAGTTTATTTAGGCAGGTGTTGGTTTTAAGCATTGATTTGTTCTTTTGATAACCCAAGTTTGTCTAAGCTGTTTGTAGCACTAGTTGTACTTCTATGATTATGTTAACTGTGTGTATCTTCTGCCTTCAGTTGAGTCAGCTGACTTTTTACCTATCAGTATGGTTGGATGGTCTGTTCTTGATAGCAAAATTATGAGGTATTTGGATCCTCTGCATTACTGGTTGAATTAGTGAGCCCAGGTAGAAACAATGCTGTCATAACTCTTTGGGGGGTGTTTGTCCTGCAGTACTTTGAATGTCAATTTTTTTGGCATGAAGTCTTTCAAGTGGAATTTATGTGGGCATACTGTGTATCTTGATATTCCTTGGTTTCAGTGTCAGGGAAACCTAAAGGTAAATACAGTTGCATGCCGTTCAGAGTAGAGTTTGGTAGTCTAGCAATTGCCTACTCCAAGTGCTAACCCATGGCTTAGTTGTTAGAAGTAAGACTAGCTCTAATAAATTGCATAGTTCTCCCTGTGCATCCAAAGTACAATCCTAGGTCTAGAATTAAGGAAAGAGATACTGGGACCTTGCTTTTGGTGTAGAGATCCAGTTTAGTGTAGTGGTTAGGAGCATAGACTCTAATCTGGGAGAACCAGGTTTGATTCCCCACTCCTCCATATGCAGCTTGGGCCAGTCACAAGTTCTTTCAGAGCTGTTCCCTTGTGAGCCATGCTTGAAAGAGTTCTCTCCGCCCCACCTACCTTACAGGGTGTCTGTTGTGGGGAGGGAAAGGGAAAGGAGATTGTAAAGCACTCTGAGACTCCTTCAGGTAGTGAAGGGCAGGGTATAAATCCAATCTCTTCTTCTCTTCTTCTTTATGAAGGGGTTGTTTACAAATGTAACCTGTCTTCAAGCTGTGTTGGGGCTTTTAAATGCCAGCGCTAGCATCTTCAGTTTATTTTATAACAAAGCATTTCATAATCAACTTGGAAGCACAAGGGCAACAGATGAGGGAAGCAGTTATATGTGAGTAGCAAGAATCTTTTCTTGGAAGCAGCAGGCTGAGTTTACGGCAAGTTGAACCTGATGCGAGACATGATTGTGTATTAGTGGATGACACTAGACTTTAGCCAAAGTATATGATGGAATTATCAAAGTGTGTCATGGTTGGGGTTCTTTGTCAGCCTTGGCTGGCTGTTGCCTTTATCTGTCTGGTACTGCTTGTTTCCTACTGCTGCTGTATCTTATTCCACAATCAAGATGAGCCTATAAACTTTCCTGGCCCCTTCCAGCTTCTAAGAGAGTCTGCAAGCCTGCTGACTGATTCAGTCCTAGAGGAGTACCACCAGGTTGTCTCAACAGGGCCAGAATAGCTATAGCTTTTTCACTTACAACATCAGAGGTGAATAACATAACTTGGTTCTCAGGTCCTTACAGTCTCCCTGATTAGTCCTCCCTGTTGCAACATTGAACAGATTTGTATACTTGTTTTTCCCATCATGTCATTATACGGCTATAGGCAATTTGTAGATTCAGTTCAGTAGAACATAGGAAAATGTTTGAACAGCCAGCTGTGAGACAACAGTGGGATTGCTGGTGGTAGGAATTGCTGTCAAGAAGCAGCCAACATAGGGAAACCCCATACGGTTTTCGAAGCAAGAGACGTTCAGAGGTGGCCTACCATTGCCTTCCTGTGTTGCAACCCTGGACTTCCTTAGCGGTCTGGTACTAACCAGGGCTGACCCTGCTTAGTGTCTGAGATCCAGTGAAATCTGACTAGCCTGTGCCATCCAGGTCAGGCCAGATAACTTGGTTATGAGATTATTAGGTGGTTTGTTTTGAAGTAATATGATTCATTTATTCTTCTGGTAGTTTAAAATTAATTGCATACAGTTCGAGGAAATGATAGCTTGAAGAGAACTCTGGTTACATATTTGGGGGTGGGGGTGGGATTGGTCATAGCCATGAGCAAATTCTGCTTATGGAAGAGAAATGAACTGTTCTTCATTGCTGGAGTTAAGCAGTCCTAGAGGACTAGACCATGAGTTATAACTCCAGTGCCTGTTAGCAAGCAGGATTCAGCAGGCAGTGTGATAGTTTCAAAGTATTGGACTAGGATCTGGGAAACTCATCCCCATGGAAGCTTGTTGGGTAACTTTGAACCAGTCACATTCTCTCAGTCTAACCTACCTTGTTAGGGTTGTTGTTAGGATAAAATGGAGGAGGGGAAGATGATGATGTAAACTGCTTTGGGTATAGATATCTAAATAAAATTCCAATTCTGTTTCCAGAGTGCATTTTGGACATAGGACAGAGCTCAACAGAATACAATGCAGTAATGTGAGACCCAGGTCTGCTGTTAAATGGATGGAGCAGTTTGTGATTACTCCAGTAATTTAGCTTCTCATTAAGGCAGGTGCAGAATATTCAGTCATTGTATGGTGCTTCATTTGCTTGTAGAATGCAAACATTTTGGTATGTGGGGTTCTTCTAGTTTGTTTCCATATGTAACACCGTGTGTGATATACCTGATCATTTTATATCAGTTTTTTACAAATGCCAAGGAAACCTCTGCTAAATTTTGAGTATAATACTGTGGACCCTCAAAGGAGCTTCTGGAGAAAGCCATGGTCTAAATAACCCAATAAATGGACCAGAGTTTGATCTCTTGCCTTCGTGTGACCATAATGTAGAAGAAACAGCAAAACGCTTTCTCACCTCGCTTCAGCAGACCTTAAATCCAGATAGGAATTGTGTGAACCTTCTTTCCAAAGTGGTGTTTATAGATGCAACACACCCTCAGAGTGTTCTTTCAATGGTGCTCTTGAAATATGACCTTTTTCCTGTGGATTAAGGGATAACCTCTAGTTGTTGCTCCTGTTGTAATTTATGAGCACATAAAACTCCTAGAGCTTCTGACTGGTGTTTCTAATTAGAGATATTCCTGTTAATTTCCCCTTAACACCATATCAGCGAGTTCACAACTTCGTTCCTTTTAGAACTGAAACCTGTAGGTTCACAAGTCAAATGTGTTTTCTCCTACATGGAGTGTTCTATTCAAAAGAAATGTAGCAAATTCAGCCTTAATTTTTGAGCTTTATACAAAGTTCAGGCAGGATTCCTAAAATACAGTGTTAGCTTTCGCACTGTGTATGTTGATGCTTTAGATTGTTCTTGGTCAGTACTTGAAATGCACTGGAAATCAGAACTGCCCCAGGTAAGCAAGTTCTAAGCTGCCTTTCCATGCTGAGCGAGAGAACATTGCTAATCTTGTCACCAGTATAAATATGACTGCAAACGTGGTTTGAGGGCGATGATGGAAAAGGTAAATGGCTGGTTTCCAGATATTTAAGATCATTATATAGCAATATCTAAGTAGTTAAGCTGGGTAGTTTCCTTCCATGCTTCCCCAGGAGCCACTCTACGGGTGCGTTCAGACGGGGCATTTACAACGGTATAGGTGCCGATTGGAATCGGTGAAGACGGATGAGTGAGTTTAAGTTAAAGCGAGACATCGGAGCCCTGTTGCGAAGCCCCCACAAATTAAAGGGGGAGGGGACTCAATTATATTAGTTGTGTACTATAGATTAACAAAGGAAAAAAGCGAATTATGTATCTAAAGATGTTATGAACGAGACAATGGCTGGATATTTTTGAAGTGTATTGCTCTTTCTTTTTTGTTTTATATAACTCTTTAAAAAACCAATAAACCTTGCCCATTAACAAAAAGGGAAAGAAAACTGTAAGCAAGCTCAATGGCAGTGGGATTAATAGCATGATGTAGAGCTGTGGCAGCATCTGGGATAAGAATCCAAGGAGCTATGCACTGACTTTTTGCGAAGAACTGTATAATTCATCTTGAAAATCTATTGAGCCAGCTGCAGTCCCTGAAAGGCTCCTCCATCAGCTGTGGCTGGTCAACGCAGTCTGTTAAATCAAAGGCTGCTATATTTGCTTTTGCAAAAAAATCAGGAATATGGTATGACATGCTTACAGCAGTTTGTTTGCCAAATGCTGACAAGTAAAATTAATACATATTCTTTTAGTATGTGCAATATTTGCTTATTATATTTTACACGGAAATACAGCAAACCCTGAAATTACTTTTGTAATATGTGGCCGTCTGTGATGTTGACAGGAAAAGGGTAGGTGAGCACTAGAACCTGGAAAGAACTGTGGTAGTTCAACCTAGCCAGCCAACCTGGGAGAAGCATCTTCCCTTTAAAGGGCTTTATATGGAAAACAGGGGAGGAGGAAGACAAGGTCAACTATAGAGGAGAAGAATCATCCTGGCACAGGCGGGGTCAGCATATGTTTTGTACATTATATTTGTGCTTTGTGTTCTTAGTCTAACACTGTTGTCTAAGATGATCACAATAAAATACAGTGAAAGCTTTATTTTGTAGATTCTTATATTAAAAGAATAAACAATCACATCTGCAGGGTGGGCAAGAGATGTGATTCATATAACCCAGAGTGTTGGTTGTAGACCTTTGAACAAGCCACTACCTCTTAATCAGAACTGTCCCATAGAATTCCTGTGATAAATGAGAGAAATGATAAAAATTTTGTACAGAGAAAGTACTATAGAAAGGATGTATAACTATGTTTTAGTTGCAGAATATTTATGAAGATACATTATTTAGATTAAGGCTTGACAAATTTTCTTTGGCTTTCAGAGCCAGACCACAAATTTTGGAGCCAGGCTCATTTTTCAGCCTTGTTTCTATATTTTCTAAGTATTGCTACCACACAACCTAATCCTAATGTCTTCACAGTTTCCTGATATTAAGAAAAGCACCTAGTTAAGAAATTAATTCATCTACCACCATTGAATGGTGTACAGTTAAATTTATATATAAAGAAAAGGTAACATTAACTTTATGCCATGCAGAACCACATTCTGATGTGAAGTGGTAACCTGTACTTCCACTGGAATTGCAGAGACATGCTGCAATAATGTCATTGCTCAAACTTCTAGGAGCCACAGTAAAATTACTGGGCACCATAGTGACCTGGTGCCTGGGATTTCTTGAGTTCTTACTGAGATGAAAGGTAAACAACAGAAGCTAATTGTTGTTCAGTATCACTTTGTGCCTGCATTTAGATTTCACAAACAAATAGGAGTCTATTTGAGATAAGCAAGAGCCTGGTTTGTGTGTTCCCTCTCTCCTTCCCTTTACACACAGAGCTGTGATTGAAGACTTTTATATGAGTGCTCTTTCCAGCTTGTGATGTCCAGTTGTGGGCACCTTCACAAATCTAAACAATGTGTGCTCCTGATTTAGAATCTTGTTTACTGGGAGATAAAAGGGTGTGTATGTGTGTGTGGGATGAAGAATAAGCCAAGTTTGTGCTCATCACAAATGTGCAGCAGTCCTAATGCATCTCTTTGGGGATCTCTGTACATGTTCACTGGATAGTTCTCAGATTTCTCTGGGGTAAATGGATGTGTGTGGGGGGGCAGGTGTTCTGCCATAAGCACAATTCAGGATTTCCTGTTTTTTAACTTCACGGGATGGGGACCTTGTCGGACATTTGGATTGGGCTGTCACAGGGAGGCTTAGTTCATAGGCTGGGGTTCACAAAAATATTAAGTGTCTTGTGATGAAAAGCTTAATGCTCCACCTAGCAACAGTCCCCTGCTTACTCCCATAGGATATTCTTAAGAAATGGCTTGCTTGCAATCTCTCTGACTAGCAAAGTTTATGGGCCCCTATGAATCCCTCAGCCTTCTTATAATCAGGATGAAACCTATGGTAATTTTATTTGACAGATGTTTTATGGGTGGTGCTGGCACTGTAAGAAGCTCCATTAGCTTATTAGCTGGGTTATGACTCCACAGTGGACAAAACGTTTGAATGGAATCCTGCGATGGGGGGCAGTGTGGGAAAATAAGGCTTGTTTGCTTCCCAATAGTGAATTGGGTTTTTGAGGGGGGAGGGGAAGGGCGGGACAGGGAATCTAGGCAGCCTTTATAGCATTTGAGGTAGTTCATATTGAAGTCTTTTTTTTTTTTAATATTCTCTTCCTTGAACATTACTTAAGGAAAATATGTCTTTAAATTTTCGTAGATGGAATGTAAACTTTTAGGTAGATACAAAGATAATCTATATTTCAAGTTTACTAGAGAACCCTGTTGTTGTCAAAGCACCAAAGGAATTTCAGTGTGCAATACTTAGACCAGTGATAGTCACTCTACAGCTTGCAGAAAGACACATTCACAATCAACATCAACTGAAAAAGTCACATTTGCTTTCATCCCTTACATGAAGCCTGCACCTCAGAGAGACTTGCAACTTACTGCTTTCTTGGGGGGCGGCTATTTCAAAGTGGATACCATTTACTAACCACAAACCCTTCCAGGCAAGGGCGTTGCTTGCTTTCTTGAACCTTGGGGCGGGTGCTGTATTTGGGGAACACTGCCGAGAAGAGCCATAACTAGCTTGTCATACATATTGCCCCTGAAACACGAAGTATCACTACGGTAGACATTGACTATTCCCTCCTATCATTTCTGGAAAGCAGCAATCCCCAGAACTGGAATTCAGGGTGTCATTCTGTAACACTAGAATGCTATGGGTGGCTGATTGGACACTTAGTGTTTATGGGTTAGGTAAAGGTTCCCTTGCTCGAAAGCCAGTCGAATCCAACTCTAGGGTTGCGGAGCTCATCTCTGTTTCAAACCCAAAGAGCCAGCGCTGTCCAAAGACATTTCCGTGGTCATGTGGCACGGAACGCTGTTACCTTCCCACCGAAGTGGTACCTATTTATCTACTTGCAATTTCTTGATTTTGAACTGCTAGGTTGGCAGGAGCTGGAACTAGAGACGGGAGCTCACTCCGTCATGCGACACACTCAGGTCTCGAACTGCTGAACTACCGACCTTCCACAGCCTGCAGTTCAGCATCTTAACCACTTGAGCCAACGCAGCTCCGGGCAGAGTGCGGACCCCACTCGTTTACCTCTTAACAGTTTCACGCCCTCTTGAACTCTCTCTTCAAAGGTCTTTTCAACTTTCCCTTATGGTACTTGTCGACTATCGGTCTCGTATTTAGCCTCAGATGGAGTTTACCAGCCACTTTGGGCTGCATTCCCAAGCAACCCGACTCTGAGTTCATGGGTTAGTGAAATGCAAATTCAGATGCATCTTATTGCTGCTTTCTCAAATGCAAGAAGGTATTTCTGCGGATTCAAACTATTCTTTGCCACTTAAAGTCATAGCAAAAGTGGGTTGACATGGCAACTAAAATTATGCACACTGGATTTCTTGCTGTTACATAACTTCCTTGGGGGTAAACAGTGATCTCAAGCATAGCACCCATATGCAGAATGCCTGGGGAATTTACAACCAATTTATCTATTAATGCAGGCTGCATTGGATGGTCATTTAATACCATATAGTCAGCATACGCAAGTTGTATATGAAGACCAAAGGTTTTAGAAGTTAGGTAAGTTGAGATTTTTCATATATTTTCCTTCAGTTTTGGAGCTGTTTTACATCATTTTATTTTTGCCAGTTATGGGAGAAGCAAAGATATTGAAGCTCTGTCTCACTGGTGATCACTGGATCTTATTCATTCACCTCTCTGACATCTGAGACTCATGCAGCCATTGCTTCTCCCCACTTTCAAATATGTCATCACAACCAGACAAAGTAGAAACTTGCTTTTTAAAAATATGAAAACTGATATTCCTATGAAGAATTTGTCCCCACCTAGTTTACTCTGGCATCTTTCTTGTGTCCTACCAGAAATATGGCATAGGTGGAGCCCCAGGTGTATGTTCCTCCAGAAGGTCTAGGACAACATGTGATCATTGCTGCCATATGTAGTCATTGTGCACTTACAACTTGCTGATTTTGCAAGTCCACTGTCCTCAGCTGAGATGGAAATAACGGTGTTTACTTTGCAGGATCAACTTCAGGCTGACAGTGCTATAAATATAACATAGTGTGTTCTCTTGCCCATTTGTTTTACAGTTTCATTTTTTCAAGCAGAATTATTTCTATAGGGGAAAAAAGTATACCTCACAGCAGCACCGTGAAGTTGGCTGTGCCAGGATTCTTTACCCGTATGTTCTAGTTCTCCATCAGAAATCTCAAGTGCCCACCCTGGCAATATTTGCAATATGGGAAACAGAACAAATGCTTTGACTGAGCAGTGTTCATCTATTTGGCTACTAGCATTTTGTATGGCTACCAGCATTTTCAGGTAAAGAATATCAGGGCTATCCTTGGCACCCTTACAGCCACTAAGGTGAAAGATAGGGAAATGCAGGATATTTCTAAGGCTACCTTTTCTGCCACTGGGAATCAAGTGTGAAGTCATAGGATCTGATGCTTAAGAATGCTGCATTTTGAATCAGATAGGTCAGTAGCTTTCCAAATCATGCAGATTCTCCTAGATGTCTCTCACTATATAAAATTGAAGGTATTTACCAAAAACAGGAAGCCTGTTCTTTCCTATTTGGAACTGGCTGAGGGATGTACATAGTGGTAGAAGCCATGCAAGGGAAACAATATAATTCATTGTGCTCCAGTTGAATGGAAGGGGAGAAAATTAGGTCTAACAGAACTCATGAGTGCTCATATGTAAAACTGCAAATTGTCATGCCATGACAATACTGATTATTGCTATGGAAATGTCCCCATTCTTAATTTAATTCCATGGGAAGGGATCAAATTGCCAAATGTCTTTCAGTCTGAAATCATTAAACTGTTGGAGCAACAAACACAGCTAAGGTTGTTGCAGATTGTACAGTCTGATATCTTGGGACAGCTGTTTCCTCGAGGATGCATTCCTGGCTCAGGCCCACCATTTTACCTGTGAAACTTGTAATGTGGAAAATGTAATGTGAAGTTTGGCCCTAAAGCTAGAATGAGGACTGTCGTTTCAAAGATGCTTAACCTTTCAGTACTCAGCCTTATATTTTAGAGGAAACCAGGAAAATAGGTTCACTTGGTCATTAGATGTCATAGCACTTCAGCCATCTTTTCACAGGACCAAGCCTTATAAATTCTCTCTACACGCAGCAAAGATCCCAAATTCATACTTTCCAACCCAACTATAAAGTAAATTGCAGGTCATGCCAACTGTAGAACCTGGGGCTTTTCTAAAATTCAAACAGTAAATCATGGTTAAGTCTGTGCATCAAAATCAAAACCACTAATAATTCATCCTGACATTTATAAAGCAGCCTTATTTTATTTATTTTTTATTCTAGCACAGGAAAAATACATTGATCTCTAGGGAGCCTACATGGTTAAGATATTGTAGTCATTATGCTTCCCCGTGGAATGCTTGCTGTTTCAGTATGCTTGAAATGCCAAGATTTGGAAAATGTTTTGGGGAGACCGTTTACTTGATTCTAAACAAGGTAGTGTCCATTGGGCAATTGGATCCTTGTTGCCTCGTGCTCTGGATGTTGGCTGTAGAGGCACATCCTGCAGTAGCACGAGGACTCCTGCATGTGCCATTGCACTTTTTGTTACCTGTATTACATCATCTCTTCTGGACCTTAATGCTTATGTTTAGCATCTTTGCGTCACAGCTGGGAAGCTGTGTGTACTGATGTGCGGAAACCTTTTATGCACATAGGCTGCCTAGTGCTGTTGAGTGCATGGTGTTGAAATTTTGAATTGAATCACAGTATAATTTTTTAAAAAATTGTAACACTTTTAATGGAGGAATTGGCAAGAAGAAAAGTAGGACAGACCTAGTCTGTTCATATAAGGGCAGCAGAACACCTGGCTGTCTCCCCTGGGTCTGTGACTCATGCTACTTGATGGCTGTGGAAGCAAAAAGAAGAGATCTATGATGCAGCATTTCCAGAGTCCTTGGGACATCGTGTTGTGGCTTGATCTGAAACAAGTAAAAGCGCTCTGGTCAGAATGCAGGAGAGTCTCAGATCTAGTGTTTGGCTTTCAGATCAGGTGTTGTCTGGTGTACTGAAGGACTGATTTATTGGAATAGTGTACAAATTAGGCAAACGTCAAGGAACGTAACAACTTCTGTAAGATTTGGGAATTCGTCTCCTACCTGTCTTTTTTTTTGTAAGGAGAGTTCTACCCAAGAGCAAAGCCAGTAATGATAATCCTGACTCCTGTGCACTTGATCTTCAAGCTGTCCCTGTAGCAAAGGTCACATTTGCTTCATGCTTCCTTCTGAGGCTTGTGTTCCAAGATGTTTGGTGCTGGAACACATGACCAGGCTATGTAGTTTTACCGGGGGGGTCATAGCTCTCTAGAGAGCTGCAGTTGACAGATAATGTGGACTTGTTTTACTTTATTTTTCAATCAGATTGTCTCCTAAAGTGTGTTACAAGAATTTAAATATATATATAAATATAAAATGTGCTTAGGAAAACAGCTCTTATCGAGATCTGGCTACAGGCCTAGGCATTGCCACGTCAGGAATGGCATGCGACTTGCAAACTGAGGGCCAAGAGGACCTTGCCCTGGTCCCTGCTATCAAGTGACTTGGTGATGCAATAAGGGTGGGCTGCCAGCTGCACAGTGGCATGCTGGAAAATGTCACTGGTATCCCAACTTCAGTGCTTCAGCTTTGCTACCTTTTGCCTTAGCGGCATTCTTTTGGCTTCCTTGACTCCCACCATGTTGTTCTGTGGATCTCACTGCTACTTTTCCAACTTATTATAAGTCCTGCTACAGGTTTTGTCACATTTAAAAGCCACCTGCCATGTGTGATTGACTATTGATCATCTTCCAGCCCACCTTTCCACTCCAAGAATCATTAAGGTGGCTTACAGCAAGAATTAAAACTGATCCCATTAAATGCCTGTACTTCTCTTTCTGCTTTGAAAGCCTTTGCTCTAGGTAACTTAAAATTCCAGCACTTAGATATTTTTAACAGAAGGTAATCAAAATCCTTTTGATTATATCACATATCAATTATATTAATAATAATCAATAATGGATATGAAATATGAAATCATTTCCTGAAATTTGCAAAGTAGCAGAATATAATATGTATCTGATTTCACTGTAAAACGTATAGAGACATTCTTGTCAAAAGCAAGGTGAACATAGAAAAGACTCTCCCCCTGCCCTTGACCCAGACAGGAAGCGTGCATGAACACCAGTCAGACAAACTACATTTTGCCTTGGGTTTCTTTGTGTGTGTGTGTGTGTGTGTGTGTGTGTGTGTGTTGAGCCTCCCCTTGGGGAAAGAATGTGTGTAGCATCTGCTGCATCTTTCTGCTGTTTTTTGAAGTATCCTTTTCTGATTCCTGCAGTGGAGTGTAGTGTGTAGTTCTGCTTCAGTGAGGCCGATGAAAGCTAAGCTGTGGCCCCTTGTTTGAGTCTCCACATTATCTCCCCCCCCCCAATGCTCTGGTCTCCCTACTTACAGGCAGTGTTCCTTCTAAGCTGAGTTAGTGTGAGCTAGCTCAAAGTTTTTTAGCTTCCAGCTCACACATTTTTGTCTTCGTTCAGGAAGGATGGCTCCAGAGTAAACTAATTTATGCAGTAGTCAGATCGCTCGCACACAACTTTAATGGCAGTAGCTTACAAAGTAAAACTTTTGCTCACAAGACTCCACAGCTTAGAGGGAGCATTGCTTGCAGGCCAGCCTTTTCTACGCAATCGTATGGACTACAAACATGTTCTTAAAAGCCTTGATTTTCATAAGTTGGTTAGCAAAACAGGTGTGCTGTCCCACTCTATAGAATAAGTAAGCTGCCTGTTTACTTCTGTTTCAGGAAACTTCTTGACTCGGGTATTTGTCCCTTTCTCACAGCCATGGTTGTTCTGTGTTCTCCATCATGGCTGAAGTAACTTTGGCAGTACTTGTCAAGAGGTGTGTTAATGGGATAGGAAGAAGCAGTAAACGAGCAAGCAGTATAAGGTAGAAAATTGAGTATGAGTCACTCTTGATGGAGAAAAGTACCATTCTTCTTTTCCCTGCAGATTGCATTGTAATAAAGCTTAACCCTGTAGGAAAGTCCTATACATCATACCTCTGGAAATCTCAGCTTTTTAAATATCATTGGAGTACCAGTAGACAGCTTATATTTTCATGTGTAGGTGTTCTTTTCCTGTCAACTCACTTGGTACTGCATATTAGTTAAGTGATAAGATGCCTGGGTATAGACAAAAATGGTAAGCATTTGTAAAAAGCTATGAAATACAGTAAATACACACAGGAGAACTGCAGTAGGTAGACTGACACTTCTGTGCAATACTCAGATATATGCAAGATGAGTACACTGATGTTCAGAACAGCAGTAATTGGCAGTATCATAATCTTCCTAGGCAAACATTGCAAGTTCCAATGTTGGTCTGTTAGAGAAAAATCCAGAAAGAGCAGCGTGATACCCTGTGTATGTTTTACTTGAGACTATCCCACATGATGCATGTTATTGAGCAAATGCTTAAGTTCCTCAGAATTCTTCAGGCTGGGTATTCTGTACAGAAAAAGAAGAGAGATGTTTCAGGCAAATGTGTTTGCCTGCCTATTGACGCTATCTGGGGTTTAACGTGGACTCTGGTCCATGAAAAATTTTGCCATAGGAAGCCTTGGTGTTAAAGGTGCCCCACAATGCTTTTGGTGTCTGCTGTCACACACTGGTGTAGCTACTCCTCTGGACTTTGTTCAGCCAAGTATTTTATTTTGCAATTTCACATTTCTTTTGTGCCCCCGTGCTTCTGGGCAAACTGTTCTTGATTGTCAGTCTAATTTTGTGTTGCAATTGAGGGCAGTGCATATTTGTGTTTTCTCTGCTCAGGATTATCTCAAATTTGAGGCTTTGGAAACCTGCTTATGTCATCTTGTTATGCAATCGTTGAGATGCTAGTGCTGAATAGGAAAATCTGTCTGAATGTTGGTCTACTTGCCACTGAACAGTACAGTTAGGACTTTGTGTGTAGCAGTAGATGAGATGGCTTCAAACTGTTCCTTCTTGGAGAGCTTCCTCTGTGTGTGCATTTAGCTGGAAACTACACTTTTATTGATGACAGAATCAAGTTGCTTTTAAAAAAACCTTAAGTGCCCCAGGGACCTTCCTTTTCTCACCACATGTTCCCCCACTCACACTTCCCTGCCCACCCATCTGTCCCCCAACTGCCCGTGTCCTTTCCTCACCTGGTTGTGGGCCTTACTATCACCCACACTCACAGCCACCTTCACAGCCTGCGTGCCCTTTCCTTCACAAGAGTGGGTAGTGCATGCAGCTAGGAGCCCCTCCACCATGGCTGCCAGGAGTTCTGCTATTGTGCATCATCTTTACAGCCTTTTACTGAGCTGCTGGGCAGCACATGCAGGCAGAAATATAGATGGTGCTGCAGTCGTGTGTGAGTGGGTAGGGGAATGGTGCATTGGTGTGGGGGGGGGGCGACAGCCCTGGGCCATGGCAACTGTCCCACCTCAGGGCATGCTTATGCTATTTTGGGGCAGATGCTCTGTCTGCATTTCTTCCCATCCCCTTTTTAATTCCACAAGTGAGCTGCCTCTGAAGTACTAGGCTGACAGAACTCCTATAGAGGCATTGGCAGCCGGTGCTGCTATTTTCTGTGGATTGGTTTTAAGTTAGAATTCTTGGGCATGCACTGTATAACTGCTGTAATGTTAGCTTGTGCAGAGAAGACTTGTCTTCTTTCCCAGAACTTCACTTGGTACCACAGCTGTACCTGGTATTTTTGGCCACTGTGTGACAGAGTGTTGGACTGGATGGGCCATTGGCCTGATCCACCATTGGCTTCTCTTATGTCCTTATTTTAACTTATTTCAAATGTTCAGGAAATTCCATAACATACGTTATTGGGCTTTGTAGTTTCCCATGTATAACTGTTGTTGGAAAACTATTAATCCTCTTGAAAGAAAGTCATTCCAAATACTTTGGAGCAACCCGATTAATGTTTTTAATGGGCCTGCAGTACAGGTAGCTGAATTGTGGAGAACTTCATTTGTCTTTGGCATAAATTAATGTGGAAGTGCTTTGGGGGCATGCTGGATGTTTTCACAAGCAGGATGCTCCTGAGGGGCAAAAAGTCTCTGGGGCAGTTTGCTTGAAAGAGAACTAACTCCACAGATCCCCCAAAATGCTGTTTGTTCCTGTTAAAACTAAAATAAGCTTGCAGTTCTTGTCTGCCAGAATTTATAAGTTATATTTTACTAAAATTCTTTCACCAACCATTGCTAAGATTCCATATGCATCTTACCCAGGGATATTAGTATTCTTTGCCAAGAAAACAACCTATATTATAGGCAGACAAAAATTGTTTTTAGTTGAAATTGGCTACGTTTTTACAGAACTACAGGTTTAAGGAATTTGTATCTTATATGATGCAGAATGTGATTGCAGTTAATTAAGAGGGGCTTCTAATCTCTGGATGTTGCACATGTATGAATTCTTGGTTTTGGATTTCTTGTCCTTTCTGCGTAACTTTACATGGCTTCTCCTCCAGCCTCCACAGCATCTATCAAATTCCAGACCTTTTTTGAAGAGATTTCTGATGCATAACAAGATATGCAAGAAGTAATTGTATGCAAAATGATTTTTATAAGCTGTTGATGAACACAGAAACAGGGTATAGTTTTATTAGAACTTCAGTAGACACTAGGTGTGGGTCCAGTCATGCTTAGGTTTTCTTTGTAATCGTGAGAGCAAGTTGCTCCACTTAAAAAAAATAATCAGTATTTCACACAATACTCTGTGGTTCTACAGTGAAAGTAGTATTTTACAGTATAGCTGTGGTCATATTTCCTAGGTGCATTGGTTTTATCAAACTAATCAGTTACTGGGGTGAATTCCTCAAGTAGTGTTGCTGAACGCTCACTTTTAATGCCAGGCAGGGAAGTGCTTATTTCTTGGCTGTAGCCACTTTTTTTTTAAGGATGCCGATGCGAAATCTAGGGCATTTATCTCTCTCTTTTACTACTTTTGCAGGACCCAGGCTGAAATGGCTCACACTTGCCGAGGAACCATCAACCTGTCAACAGCCCACATTGATACAGAGGACTCCTGTAACATTGTGCTTTCAAGTGGGGGAAGGACATACCATCTAAAGGCTAGTTCAGAAGTGGAACGGCAGCGGTGGGTCACAGCTCTGGAGCTGGCTAAGGCCAAAGCCATTCGTATGAGGGACAACCAGTCAGGTAGAGTTGGCGCTTGGTGCATACACATGGGAAAGGTCCATCAAAACTCTTATGCCTTCTTGCAGACCTTCCCAAGTAATGGAAGAATTTGCTGGAAGACTGAGATTCAAAAAAGGGCTGTTCATCAGTATTCTTGGAAGAGGGCTGCAGTGGAAGTGCTGGGTTAATTGAAATGGCTGATCTTGAGTTCTGTAGTTCTGGAAGAAATTCCTGAGAATTAAGGATTCTAAGTTTACTGTAGGCAATGAAGTGGCATGGGTTTGGTTGTACAAGGCAGCCAAGTTCTTCAGCAGAATGGAAAGGACTTGGTTGCTTGTTCTCAAAGCCTGACTAGGTTAGATGAATCCAACATAACAAAACAGTTCTTCATGTAGCTGTGAGTCTGACCCAGTTGAGATCAGAAGCAGCACTTCATTGCTCAGAAGCAGGAACAATGTCCTGCCCTTGTACCTTGCAAAGCATACAATATAAAAGTTCTGAATTAATTCAGTCTCAAGTCTTATGCCCTCTTGATAAAAACACTTTATTTTAGAGTGGTGAAGCATGACAGGGATGCTAGTGTTACCTGTGATCAAGGTGAAATGAGGAGGGCTTTGTAGACGTGGAGACTGAGTTGGAGTTTTTTTTTTTAATTAATTTTATATAAACATACAAAAATAAAAAAGATAGTTCACAATTGCATTTTTAAAGGAAGAACATGCCAGTGTATTGATTGAATTGAACAACACAAGTATTAGAAAAATAAACTTTTGAGTCTGTTTCCTCTTCCACATGTAAGTTGTCAAGTCGTTCATCAGTATCACAGACCAAACTCTTAGCAAATATTCTTTCGTACCCAGACTCATTGGTTGATTCCGTATGCATAGTTTTGATATTCTGGCTACAAAGCTTCAGTTTTTGTTTTACTAAATATAAATGTTCACTTTTATTTGCTTGTGTTTACTATCAAATAAATTATAGGAGAGAACACAATTGTGTGTATCATAAGCTTTTGGATGTTATCAGTTACTAAAGATCAGAATCTTTTCATTATCACAGAATTCCTCTACATACACATCAGAGTTCCGTTATATCTCCCACATTTTGAACACATTAAATTTTTCATATTTTTTGCCAATCTGCTGGGAATATAGTACCAGTGATAAAAAAGCTTCAATTTTTTTTTATTTAATGCTCTAACCCAGAGGTGGGCAAACTGCAGCTCGGGAGCTACATGCGGCTCTTTCACACATATTGTGTGGCTCCCAGCAAGGCGGCTGGGGAAGTGAAGGGGAGGCATGCCTTCCTGATTGGTCTTCCCTTCCCCAGCCAGTGTTCCCCTCCCTGGGTAGCTTGAGAAGAGGGGGAGCAGAGAAGGAAAGAAAGCGACTTTAAATATGTTCTCAAAGCCCACCTCCCCCGCCAGCTGGCTCGGAGAAGGCATTTGTCTCTTTAAATCCCTTCTCCAAGCCAAGATGGCTGGCAGCTGAGCCAGCCGGCAGGGTGGGGGTGGGGGAGGTCTTGAAAGATACATTTAAAGTTCCTTTCTTTCCACCTCTCCCTCCCTCCCCCCATCTATTTGCTTTCTTTGTTTCTCTCTCTTTTCTTTCTTTCCACCTCTTTCATTCTTTCTACCTCTCTCTCTATCTTAAACAAATAAATATAATTGGACAAATAAATATCATTATCAGTATTTGTTTTTACACCTTTTGTTTTTATTTTGGGCAGTCTCTTTTGCATATTTTCCAATAAAAATGTGTGTGTGATATTTGTTCATGTCTTGTGGCTCTCAAACTTCTGACATTTATTCTATGTGGCTCTTACGTTAAGCAAGTTTGGCCACCCCTGCTCTAAATACATTTTATGATATGGCGAATTACCTTTTTGTTTTGTTTCTGAAAAAATGGCTCCATTATTTGAAAATCAATAAGCCTGAATAATTCAGTTGCTAGTAACACTTCCAAAAGACTCAGATGTAATGGCTCTTAGGGTTATAAAGGTAAGTAGTTGCCTATTTATTCTTTAAATAGCACCTATCCATTCAGTAAACAGTTCACATATGGTAAAGTTTTAAATTTTCTCTTCCAGCACCCTTTTCAAATTTGCTCTCCTTAGACCGTTATCAATTTCCTCGGTGCAGTCCACTGCTCTTAATTTCTTCTTCCTAATTTCTAGGATAAAGTTTCTAAACTGAAAGTGCAAATAAATGAAATATTTTAATTAGCAAAGTTTCAGAGTGTCTGTGAAAATTGGCAGTCTCTTCTGAAAGACTAGCCTTCAGATTTCTGTATGCAAAAGCAACAAAAGCATTGCAGTTAGTACCTTCAAGCTTCTAAAATGCTCATACCAAAACCTAAATCTTTTTAATTAACAGCTTCCCAATTCCAAAAAAGCTGTGAAATCAGCAAAATCTCCAAATGTTTATATGCAGCAGTAGTAATATCATTATATGCAATACTTTGAATTTTAAGGCATGTATGCAAAAGCAAAGTCATTATAGTCAGCAGTATTCAGAATCGAATATAACCTGCTTCCTAAAATCTAGTTAGAGAATGGCAACAAAATTTTCTAAGCTGTAGATTAATAAAGATGTGTGCCGAGTTGCTGATTCCTCATATTAAGGAGCTTTATGAAGTCAGTGTGTCCTGTACCTCCAAATATTCCAGAACAGACATATTTTCCACCTCCGTATTCGAGATCAGTCCTTGGTTAAGGGCCTTTCCTGTTTATAAGGTACCTTTTTGCATGTTACCCATAGCACTGCCCTAGCTCCCAAAGGGAAGAACTCCCATACCAAAAGTGGGTTCCCTTAATGGTGGTCTGATCGAGGTGTTAATTCTGCTCCTGCTGATCGAAAGAAATATGTCAAGGCTTCTTGGGCAGCCACCAGCCATCAGATGTTCTCCCTTGGCCACCACAAGACAGCTTTAACAGACTTCAGTTTGTTGCCTTTTGGAGACATGTGCAAAATGTCATGTATAAAGTAAACCTGTGTGATAAAAATTTCTTTGCAGATAGAATGTGAGCTGTTAACATAGGCAAGAATCTTAAGCAGGCCAAATGCAGCCCATCTGGGGCTTGGTATACCTTCTGTGCCTGCTGTCTGTCTGCAAAAACATTACTGTGCACTTGGGAAAACATAGTAAACAGCCTTGATAGGGCTTGCTAATTGGGCAGTACTATGTTTAGCATGGCCTGCTTACATTTACAGTGGGGAAAGGAGCTACTTCGGGCTTTTGTCGAGTCAAGGCAGAGAGTGCATTTTTGTAATTTCCTTTCCTCACTCTCATATGCCTTTAGGATTGGCCCATTTAATAAAGTGTAAAAACATTGATCTCTTGCTAATTTTCATAAAATGTGTCTAATTCTACAGATTCAAAATAGCTATCGTAAGAGTTGCATGTAATGACAAAACCTGCTGCTTTGTACAATACATTGTACACATTTTAATCAAAGGCAGAGTGAGTTTCTGGGAAACGCTGAAATATATTGTCTCTGGGTCAGCTGGCAAACTGGGCATTCTGAATCTATGATTTTATTTTCTTAATGTTTTTGAAATGGTTTCATGGGGTAAAGTATTTGTGATAGGTTTGCAATTTGATCAATAAAACCTCAAAACTGATTTTCAGTCTTTGTACTGAAAAAAGCACCTTTCTTGCCATTACTCCTGCTTGATTTAGGATAACAGTTTTATTTATCCAGGTAATTCCATATTTCAATATGTTGAAGGCTTTCATGGCCAGAATTCATTAGTTGTTTTAGATTTTCTGGGTTGTATGGCCATGGTCTTGGTACTGTAGTACCTGACATTTCGCCAGCAGCTGTGACTGGCATCCTTAGAGGTATAACACAGAAAGATGGAGTACTCTCTGTATCAATGTGAGAAGAAAGATGATAGGCAGGTAATTTTTATCTACTCAGGAAGGTGGGATAGGGCTGAGTCATTATCTTGTAGGAGTTTCCCAGGTTGTGACCTGCTAATGGAGGAGCTTTCCTGAGGAGGTTCTTTTGCATATGGATTCGCTGCTGAAATTCTAATCTTATCTGTAGTATATATATATATTTATCACACTTTTACCCCGTCCTCCCACCAAGGCGGCTCAGGGCGGTTGTTAAGATGTAGAGCATTTTGTGTTTTTCAGGACAGGAAACCATGCTGTATTTATTTTTAAACTTTCTTCTTTCCTGTTTAAATTGTGTTTAGGTTTATGAATTTCAATGGCTTCCCTGTGTAATCTAACATGGTAATTGGATGTGTTGTCCAGCATTTCAGTGACTTGGAATAAGATACTGTGTCCTGTTTGAGTTAGGCTATATTCTGGCAAAACATCATATACTACAATGCCAAGACTACAGCCATACAGTTGGGAAAATCTACAACAACTAATCAATTCCATATTTCCTTAGTGTAATCCCAAACAATGTCATGAAAAATATTTGGAAGGTGATTGGATATTGGGCTCGCTATCCTGAAAGTTGTTAATGCCTTAAGATACATTGGGAATGTTCATGTGGTTTCCTTTGGTTATGGAACTGCACCTATCAATCACTTCTGTATTCTCTCTGGTCAATTTTAAACTGTTTATTTTGCTTCCCCCAGTTGTGTGCTTCAGTACCGAAAGTATCAGAGCCATGTACATGAATTCCATATCTGAAAATATTTTAATATATTGCAAGCGGAAATAGTCTTTGCTCTGTTTGTACACTCCCTTTCTGCGTCTGTCAGTATAAACATGCAGGGGGAAAGCAAGCTGAGTTTTACCATCTGGCTAGAGTAACCCTATCTTGAAGAAGGGAACTGAACAATACTTCATGGAGAATTAGTGAGTTGTCCCACGGCCATTCCAACCCCCTCAACCAAACAGTTATTAATCCGGCCATGTTGGATCCATTGCTCAGTCCAGTGGACCATTGTAGTTACCTTTTATAAGGAGCTCATTAGTGAGGTTGTAATTCAGAAGGTCCCGATTTCATAGTGCTTTAAAAGATAGCGCTGTCAATTATGGATTAGAGGGATTTATAATCCTCTCTAGAGATGATCCAACCTGTTTCAGGCTGTTTCTGTCAACTGAGGGGACCCACGCAGCCTCCTATGATTTTGGGGGAACCAGGTTTATGTTAAACTATAAACCTTCCCCTCAGTTACCAGATGTTCTAAAGGTAGCGAGTGTCTAGGCTTTGGGTTCGCTGCTGAGAGGTAAGTTTTGTGGTGCACAAGTAGAATGTGGAGGTCCCCGAGGCAGGAATTTTATATTAACCACAAAGATTGATTTATTTACAGACTGGTTTCCATGAACAGATCTGCAGCACAAGTCTCCAGGTAGACAAAGGAAAAACCTGACTGAGGCACATTGATTTAGAGAGTAGTTTGAATTTTCTTTAATACTTTCAAGCATAAACAGGCTTTTACTGACTAGCCACTCGGTTGAATCCTAATACACACACACAGAGGATTCCACCCGCACCAGCCTGCCCTTTCCCAAGAGTCAGACTAAAAGATATATAAGGTCTGTTTGGTACAAGAGACAGGCCTAGCTATCAGGTTTTCTGTTCTCTCCTAGAGGTAGAGCTAAACCACTCTGCCACCCTACCAAGCAGAGCTACCCTTCGCTCTGTCTGCTCTTTTCCTGAGCCAGACCTTGAGCTCTCACTGTTCTCTCCCTGAGGCAGAATTCAACCCCTCCTGTGTTTCCCTCTGACATTCCGTCCGGCCCACTTCTAAAAGGTGATTGGATGCTGGAGCAGCTCTCCCATAGGCGCAAGTGAGTGGCTGTTTCTGCCTTCAGGGGCAGGACTGCCTCCTCTCTGTTACACAACCATCTTATGTATGTCCAACCTGGGATTCGTAGCATGTTTGTAACCTGTGATCATCTATCTATCTACCTACCGTGTAGAGTTTGTAGCAGTAGACCATGAGAACAGCCTGTGGAGACTGCCCTCTCTGCAGCCATGGGGGCCCATAAATGAGGCATCCTGTAAACTATTGGTAGAATAAGTTGAGAAGCTTGTTAATAAATCATGCCATAAAGATATGTCTTGTTTGACCATGGTGGTTTTGTCTGCTTGGTCTTAATGGATGCCACTTCCTTCGCTTTCTGGCTTTTGAATGAAAGCTTCCTGCTCTTCCATGTTGCTTGGGAAGCTTTGTAAGTCAAAAGCTTTCCAGTAAATGCTGCAACTTGGTGGGGTCCCTTCAGCCAAGAATGTTTTTAGATTGCCTAGAGGTTTGTGCTTAAAAAAAAAAATACTGATATGTTAAGGTTGTTACACAGTGATGCTGTTTTAATGCTTCCCCAGCAAAATTCTCTGAAGCTGACCCCCCAACCACACCTCTTTAGCTTTATATTTTTAAACAAATGTGGGCCAGAGTAGTGATTAATTTGAAGGTATGTTCAGCCCTGTAACTGAATTTTCTGTCCATTACTGAAGATGGACTTTCTCTGAGTCATTCTCTGAGTCAGCTGGAAAGTAGAATCCTTCCAAGCATAAGAATACCCCCCCCCGTCTCATAGCAACCCCCCCTTTTTAGACTTTAGTGAGTGCAGCTGCTAGGCTGTTCTGAGCCCAAACATCCGGATCAGAAGAAAGGAGTAGCTTCAGAAGGGGGGACACAGCTGGGCTTGAGCAGAGATGCTTGTTATGAATTTAACATTCTTCTTAAATTGCAATACTGGTATCCATATATGGAAGATGGAGCAATAGGAGAGCTCGCTCGACAGCAAAGGAGGATTCATGACTGTTGCTTTACTTTCACTTTTATGGCATGCACTGCTGTAAACGAAGCTGTTTCATTCCCTGTGCCCATCTCCTGCTATTGCTGTTGCCTGATGCTCATCTCCACTTAATGTCTCACAGCTCCAGGGAGATAACAATTCTGTTTTTTTAACTTGGTGTTGTCCCCCCCTTCCCCTGTCTTCATGCATACAAGTAACAGCATGTGTGCACATAGCCGCCCTGAGCCCGTTCGCGGGGAGGGCAGGGTATAAATACAAAAATAAATAAATATAAATACAAAATAAAGATATCCATGGGTGGGTCAGTCCGGCAGTCTCTCAAGGCTCTGTTTAAAGCATAGAGCATAAAGCTCTAAAATATTAAACTTAGATCTCTCCCCCCGCCATAACAGTTGGTTGTATTTTAAGGCCTTGAACTGAATTTCCAAGAGCAGTTGTTAAGATCCCCATGGGTCATATGTTAACGCAGCTACTGACTCATTCTGTTTGCTGGCCTTAACAGAACTTACCCTGCTTTCTGTGCAGAGGTTCTGTTATAATACAGATCTCCAGGCATGATTTTTGCAGTGCCCTTTCTGCTGCTGGCTTCCCTGGAAGTTTGGCCTCCCAGTTTAACTGGCGTGTGTAGCTGTGGAAGCACTTGGCACTTGCTGCCACGTCGAGCAACCTTTACCTATTAAATTGCTCTTTGGCTACAGTGCTATTAGAAATCCTTAATATAGGACAGTGGTGGCGAACCTATGGCACGGGTGCCAGAGGTGGCACTCAGAGCCCTCTCTGTGGGCACGCATGCCATTGCCCCAGCCAGGCCCAGACCATCATTAAAGTGTCGAATTCTCTGCCAAATAATTTTAAGTAAATGAAAGCATTTGGGATTGCTTTCCTTACTTTGTTTGGATCATCTTAAGTTAATGTATGAGTTGTTTTTTCTAAAGTAAAACCTCAGTATTCAGGTTAAATTGCCGTGTTGGCCCTTTGCGATAAATAAGTGGGTTTTGGGTCGCAGTTTGGGCACTCGGTCTCTAAAAGGTTCGCCATCACTAATATAGGATATCAGATGCTAGAGTTGCATTGAGTCCTGAAGTCCTGTAGTGGCCTAAAGAAGGCATCTGCAGATTTGGCTGAATCATAGTATCTCCACCAATGGTTTCTGTTGCCAGTGTGGATGTTTCTGCTGGTCACAGGAAGTCCAGCTGTTTGCAATACCAGTGCAGCACCAGGAACTGTGACACTACGGTCGAATCTGCATTTGCATTTTTAAATCAGTTTCGTGCTGCTGTGACGCTGTCTTTCTCTATGCTTGTTTGAATATTGTTTGGAGAAGATTTTTTTAAAGCAGTGCAGAGGTGAAATGACAGTGGAGCCGCCACAAAAAGGCAATAAACATGCAGACGTGCAAAAGTATGCTAGCACTGTTGAGGTGTGAAAATGAAACCAAATGTAGACAGCTTTTTTGATGTCAGAGAGCTGGGACGCCGGTGGGAAAGACAAATGCAGATTCGACCAATATCAATCCTTTCTCTCAGTCCTGTGTGCTGGCTTGCCATGCAGTGAATTACAGGATTTTGTCATGGAAAATTTTGTGAAATCACTTCACTAGTGGCTTTAAATGCCCCCTATTGGCAGCTATTTTTACCAGTCTTTCTGTGGCCAGCTTTCTGGAATTTTAGCCACCAAATCCCATGATTGCTAGCGCCCCTCCCCCCCAATTCAGCATTAATGATGTATTTTTTAAAAGTAATGATCATTACTAACTGCTCGGTATTTTGATCTGCAAATGAGAAGCAGTGTTGTGTTGGAATCACTACGCAAAAGTACATAATACAAAAGTAGGGATGGGGCAGTATGAGGATGATGATAATGCTAAGATGTCTTACAGTGTTCCTTGTAAGAATCGCAACCGTGGACAATACTTGTAGCACTTGAGTATTCAGTGAATGCTGAAGTGATAGGGACAAAGTATCAGGTTTTAACAAATAACTCTGGATTGTCTGACAAGTGGCAGTAACCCTGATCTCATGCTAATTCTGCACGGATGTTATACTGTTGAGAACTTTAGTTTTTAAAAGCTAGCTTTTTTACAGTCTTCATAGTTAAAGGTAACCTTAGAAACTTGCAGGCAGACACACCTGGAAAGTTATTTGGAGATGTCTGCATAGTAGTTAAGTGTCCAGGTAGGACAACTGAGATGTAGTTAAGCTCTTCCAGTCCAGCTGTTGTTCATCTTCAGAAACAGCAAAGGTAATATTTGAAGTGCTAGAGCATTATTGAGTCAGTGGCATTTTAAAAAAAAGACATTTTACATTATTCCTGAACTACCTGGCGTCACCTATGTGGAGCTGAAGAAGGTATACATCCCCCCCCCCTCCACTTATTCTCACAACAACCTGTAAGGAGTGTCTATTAGAGAATGACTGGCGTAAGATTACCCTGTGAGCTTCATTGCCAAGTGGGGAGTTAATTCTAGTCTCGTAACACTGTGCTGTACATACTCTCAAGCAGTTGCATTGAAGCTACCCAGACTGCAGTTCATGTAATAAACATAAAAGGTCATAAGTGTGACCAAATGGGGTTTCTATTTTGAGCTTCTCAGTTCTGAGTGTAGAGTTTTGTGCCCTGTACTTCTTCCTTTTCCTGTGGTTTGCAGCTCTTTCCTCCCCCAAGCCACAGTTCCATAAACTTTCAAATTCTGCAAAACATCCATTATCCAAGTTCAGAAAGAAGCTAGGACTAGGATTACAGAATTAGAAATCAATACAAAACAATTGAAGTTGAAATGTAACAATCATATGTGTTCCATTACAGTCATATTTGGCTGAAAGCTTGTATTTAACAATGTTGTATGTATTTATGCCTGTTTGGAAACATTGTTCTGTTTTATCTTTTGCATTCATGTCTTTCAGAGTAAAACTCTTGTGTTTTTTTATGTGTTCGTATGTGTGTTCATTTCAACTGCTGAAATCATACTGTCTCCCAGTGTTGCTGCTTCCATTAACCTGATTTCACACATGTAACAATCCATCTTTTCAACTGTTAATAAATGTTGCATGTAACCTTTTGTGGTTTGCTTTTTCAGTTTTTTGTTTGAAATTTCAAGTAACAAAACACACAACCATTTCATTCTGCTGCAACTGCCATCATTTTCCCCGAGAGGTTCCGTTCCCCTCACCTTCTCCCTCCTCACTAATCATGCCTTTGCATTTCGAAGGTGCAAAGAAACAGCAAGCAGAACAGTCTTCTGGGGTTTGGGCTGCATACACAGCTGCCTTCCGTGTTGCACCAGCACACTTCCATGTCAAGCCAGAAGCTTACAAGGAGTTAGATTCTGCCTTAATACTGCACATTGATTTTCAACATAGACGGTAGACGGTGTGTCTGGTCACCCAAATGGTGTACAAAAGCAGGGAGTGGGGCCAGCAGGTGGCGCTGCTGGATCAGTCTGACACACTTAGAACAGCAGAGATGCAAGAAAAAAGAACCCACCTGTTCCTTCCCAGCCTGATGACAGACATGCTGTCTTGGAGACTTAACCTCTTCCACACTGTCATTTTTGTCACTCGTTTGTCCCTATTGCTTCAGGGTCCCCCCCCCCCCATGTGTTTTGCTCTCTCTATTAGCCCCAGAGAGAGAGCAAAACACATGTGGAAAGGGGGGGGGGGGGAGACTCAAAGCAATAGGGAAAAATGAGTGACAGGTGACAGTGCGGAAGTGGCCATACTGAGTCCTGATCCCCAAAAATTCAGGTGCCTATTGCCTGCTTCTCTTCAGCTTAGCCTAAATGATCCCCGTCTTTCCCAAACTACTGTAGTTTTCATAGTCACATTAGGCTTGGCTGGTCCCAAGTGGCTTATGCCAAAATACCCATGTTGGTTATAGAATGGTCAGAGTGAAAGGGTGGATTGGTTGGAAGCCCCCCTCCTGCTCTAAAAACCTAAATGGTTTTCCTTTCCAGCCAGGGAAGCCTGAATTGCCCAGCCCAGGTACTCTAAATGCTCAAACGCCGGCATGTCTAGACAAGCTGAAATGTACAAGGATGCACAGAGGAAGTGGGGCAGAGGACAAAAGGCTCTCCTTAGTTGTCTTCTCCTTGGTCGAGTCTATTCTCAGCTTCCTCCTCATTGTTCCTCATTATCTGTCCCCCCCCCTCTCCCTTTTGTTCCCTGGCGTTCTCCCTCTTCCTATATACACCTTCAGGCCTTGTTTGTCAGCTGCTTCCTCTTCTCCCAGCAGCTAGTGACAGTGAAAAGGCTTCTCTGAGTGGCTTTTCTAGGTTAGTACCTGCAAGTAGCTTCTTTGGGAGGTTTCCCCCCCCCCTACAACGGCATCTTGGGGTGCATTTTCTTTGATGGCAGAGGAGAAGGTGGTCAGCAAACTGCCCCCTCCCTTATTTAACTCAGCCAGCTTCACTCTTCCTTTGCCTAGCAGACCCTTGAGCCAAGGGCCTTGTCCTTGGGTGCTAAAACAGTCTTGGCCTGTGGGAGGGAATGGGAGCAGGAGGTTGGTCCTTTGCTGTTAGCAGGCAGTCCATAGAGACCCTAGTGTTGCTTTGGGTGTACTTCATGGCATGGAAGGCTATCTAAAGGTTGAGATAGGATTTGTAAACACAATATGAGACCTCTGAAATTCAAGCTATATGAAGCTGCCTTGACGGCCTCTGGGAGGAAGGACATGGTAGAAACATAAATTGAAATAAGTGTAGGTCATTAGGTATTCTCCCCCTCACCCCCCACCCCCAAAATAGGTTTTTTTGCATCTTCAGTCATGGTGGGTGACCAACAGGCTTATGTTCAGCTAGTTTGCTGCAAATTTGTTCTTTGATAAACCCGGTTGACAGATGTAGCAGACTGCTGCATCCCTTTCAGGATCATCTCCTCATGACCTGGCCTGGCTTCTTGGCATGTCTTCATCCTGACAGGACTCACAGGTTTGTCCTTCCCAAAACAATTCTGAAAGGAGGCAAAACTCTGTAGCTAATTAGGGGAGGGGCTGTGGCTCTGTGGAAGAGCCTCTGCTTGGTATGTGGAAGGTCACAGGTGGTATCCCCAGCTACTCCAGTTAAAGGATTTGGTAGTAGGTGATATAAGATCTCTGCCTGACACTTTGGAGAGCAGATGCCAGTCTGACTATTTATTATTTCGATTTATAGCCCGCCCTCCCCGCAAAAGTGGGCTCAGGGCGGGTCACAGACAGGCATACACCTGCACATAAAAACATTTTTAAAACCATTTAAAACATTATACAACATTACAAAATACACAATACTGACTGATGGACCAATGGTCTGATTCAGTGTAAGGCAGCTTCATGTGTGAAATCCAGTTCCTTGATGTGTGTAATTATTTAAGGGATGACTGTTCATCTTTTTGAAAACGGTTATGCATTAAAATGTTGGTTGCCACAAGTCTAGTGCTGTTATATGTTGAGGCTTATAACAGGAAGGCTTAATAGTGTGACTTGAGGTTGTTCTGTTAAGGTTAGATTTCTCTGATCCATAAAGGGAACCATGGCTTATTAGGTCCTGACTTTTGAACAAAGTCTTGGTCGCATGTGGGAGAAGATGGAGGAAGTTTGATCTCATAAAAAGCTGCGTATTGATCCTGAAAACTGAGTGCCACAGAAAGCTTCTTAGAAGTATTTGCACACATTCTGTGTCTACTGGCTATGACTATTTTAGCAGTTCAACTGAAATGTATAATCTGGGGTCCCCAGAACCTTGCCTGAGTGTGAGGATCCATGCAGGTGGAAAGTGCCATGAAGTCGCAACTGACTTATGGCGATACCGCAGGGTTTTCAAGGCAAGAGACGTTCAGCCTCTGCCTTGTGACCTTGAACTTCCTTGGTGGTCTCCCATCCAAATATTAACCAGGGCTGACCCCACTTAGTGTCTGAGAGCTGATGAGATCAGGCTAGCCTGGGATATCGAGGTCAGGGAGCAAGGGTCCTTTTTAGCACTGGGATATTTTCTTAGACTTTAATGTACAAAACACTGACCTCTGGAGAAATAGCAGCCAGGATGCTGATCAAAGAAGTCTCCTTGATGTACGATGTACAGAGTATAGAATTTCTTTCATTGGGATCGTGTTTTGGTGAGTAATCTCCTGCATGGATCTGTACTGGGGGCAAACAATGTCAGAAATGCCTATGCTTATTGCAGTGGCACAATTGAGCTTTACATGACTGCTGCCGGTGCAGGTAAGAACTGTTCTGAACACCTAATTGTAGGTTGTAGCTGTGGATAATCCTGAGGGGTGTGGGTAGAAGAAATAGGGCTCTTACAGTGTAAAATCTGTGTGCATTTATCCCTGGCATAAAGAACATGGAGAGGAAAATCTGAAAATATCAACTTAATAGATGCAAGTGTATATTTCTTTATATATCAATATGGTCAGCATTTTGCTGTCCCAAGTTTTCTTGAGAGTGCAGTCAGCAAGTGTATTTTGCGGCAGCCTTGATATGGTTTACGATTTTATTTGTATCCCCACTCTGCAATGTAAAAACTTACTGTTTTACTTCTGGTCCATTGCTGTCTCAGCCTAACCTGTCTATCTCATAGGGTTACTGTGAGGACAACCCTGTGCAAGGTCAGTACGTGCAGAGGGGGAGTGGTCAAAACATCAGCCCCACCGCTTCCTGTGTTCATGTGCTTACATGCCTACATAGGCCCCGTCCCTGTGACCAGGAAGGTTCAAAAAGAAGCAGTCATAGGGGTGTGTAGGTGTATAGGGTGCTGTGTCCATATTTATGCAAATACCCATAGGGACAGCACACTCTCCACTCTTGTACACACATTGTCTTATTCCTGCTTATAAGGTGTGTACAGGGCGAATAGGGCCAATTAATAGAGTCTTTGGTATACTTAGGCCTGTGTGCCCAGCTAGCTATCAGCTTCAGTCTCCCAGGGAGGGCCATTCTGTACATGCAGTGAGGAGTCTTTAAGCAGCGGCTGGGTAAACACTTGTCAAGGATGCTGCTTTGAGCAGGGGGTTGGACTAGATGGCCTGTACGGCCCCTTCCAACTCTGTAATTCTATGAACAAAGTAATTGATACTTTTTGTTTGTAAATACTTCGAGTGCAAGCATTAATGAAAACTGAAGCGGACAGTATGTTTTGTTGGTCTGGCTCATCTATTTCAGTTTCAAAAGGCAAAGAGCCAGTTTGGTGTAGTGGCTAAGTGTGCGGACTCTAATCTGGGAGAACCGGGCTTGATTCCCCACTCCTCCACTTGCACCTGCTGATGTGACCTTGGGCCAGTCACAAGCTCTGGCACAGCTGTCCTTGAAAAAGAGCAGTTTCTGTCAGAGTTCTCTCAGCCCCACCCACCTCACAGGGTGTCTGTTGTGGGGAGGGGAAGGGAAAGGAGTTTGTAAGCCGCTCTGAGACTCCAAGTGAAGGGCGGGGTATAAATCCAATCTCTTCTCTTCTTCTTCAAATGGAGTCTGTATCCTCTCTGGACTTCCCCTGACCTAGTGGATTAGTTTCCTTTTATAGGTGGATAGGCTGCCATTGATTACCTGGAGGACCAATGCAGGTGTGGAGGTGAGTTAATTGGCCAAAAGAAGGCAGTGCACACCTCCAGGGTATCTAACCAGCTCATCTTCTCTTAGCCAAAAAGCATATTTCCTCCTCCCATGTAGCTGTGTCTGGAAACCATTTCCAAAAGGAGAATTTTGGAAGCAGGAATTTGAGAGGCTAGGGAGGGGCGAAATAAAACAGACACATCTGCTTCTGATATCTCCAGTGATCATATGATGATGTAGTAGTTAAACTGATTACAAATTGCTGCTTTTTATAGCTTAAGTACATAATGGGTCTGTTCTTTATTCAAGCATCATATGTTAATTGCAGAAGACTTGTGGCTCCTTTGTAGCCAGCTTTCTCTCTCACCCAGTTATGTGGTGGTCTTTCCATCTCAAAAATAAAATAGCAAAAGGGAATGGTTTGTATCTATTATCTTTCTGCTCACTGTATTTATATCCTAACCTTTTGTGCAGATGCTACAAGTGGCATATGTGGATCTTCTGTGTTCCATTTTATCACTTCAACAACACTATGAGGCAGGATAGGCTGAGAAAGAAAGTGACCCAAGGCTACTCAGTGTTTGCTAAACAGCAAGATGGGGGGAGCTGTGTTTGAGAAATTCAGTAGGATGAATCTTATATGGTCATGAGTTTGAAATTTGCATCAGAACTCCTCTTATGGCAATGGTTGTATGAAGACTCATAAAGTTAGTCTGGGTTGCAAACTGAATGCCTTCCATGCCAAATGCAACTGCAGGGGGCAGCATTGCAGCAGCAAGCCAGTCACAAAACCCTCTCCAGTCAGCCCTGTTAGTCAATGTCACAGATTCAGTTTATGATGTACAGAAACTACGCATTCTTGCTGGGTTTTAAAGTTGCGGTGTTATTATGCTGTACAGTCACAAACAGGCACTTCTGAACCAGTTGCTTTGGGTAGTGAATTTTTAAGCTTGTCTGTCAATGTGTCTGAAACAAATAATCAAATGGTTATCCCTTCTTTGGAGCAAATAGAACAGCTTTTACACACACACACACACACACGCTCTAAAATTAAACAACAAAGCACTTCATTGAAATACATGGAAATATGAGTGCAAAACAAGAATAAAATGCTGCTAATATCAGGCACGCCCAACCTTGGTGCACCTGTGAGTACTTTGGGGATTTTGAAGAGAGGAAGTGGGTTCTGCCACAAAATGGTTGCCAAGAGGGCTGGGGCAAATTACAAAATGGTGGAATGCTCCAAGCCAAGCACTGTCCTCTGAGGGAGGGAGGTGTTTCTGAATGAGGGCTTCTTGCAG
This sequence comes from Gekko japonicus, assembly GCF_001447785.1. Lineage (NCBI taxonomy): Eukaryota > Metazoa > Chordata > Lepidosauria > Squamata > Gekkonidae > Gekko > Gekko japonicus. Next base: position 930,798 of record NW_015162492.1, read on the forward strand.
GTGCAAAGGTGATGCCCCCTGGGTTTTTCTGAAGCACCGTCTCCTTTTCCATTGAGGTGGAGGAAAGTCTGGATTGGCTTTTATGTGGAGGAGGAAGGAAGTGGGTGCTGGGAAACACTGGCAAGCACTATGCTGGGAATCACGTGTCTAAAGACAGGGCTTGGGTGCCTTTCTAAATACGAAAAAGGGAGCTAGGAATTATTTCTAAAGTTCCGAGGCCACTCTAGAAAAAGCTCCATTCCTGCCCACAGCTGACTTTCCCCCTCCCATTTAATGGGGCAATGGGACACACATTGAGAGGCAGAACTGCCTGTCTTGGGAACCACATATTCCTAAATCCATTTTTGCTCAGAGAATATTAGGTAGGGAGTGGTTGCAATGTCTGCTCCTGCTGGTTTCCCCCAGTAAGTAAAGGTAAAGGTTCCCTTGCTCGAAAGCCAGTCGAATCCGACTCTAGGGTTGCGGTGCTCATCTCCGTTTCCAAGCCGAAGAGCCAGCGCTGTCCGAAGATGTTTCCGTGGTCATGTGGTCGGCATGACTAAGCACCAAGGTGCACGGAACGCTGTTACCTTCCCACCGAAGTGGTCCCTATTTATCTACTTGCAATTTCTTGCTTTCGAACTGCTAGGTTGGCAGGAGCTGGAACTAGAGACGGGAGCTCACTCCATCATGCGGCACCCGGGTCTTGAACTGCTGAACTGCTGACCTTCCACAGCCTGCAGTTCAGCGTCTTAACCACTTGAGCCACCGCAGCTCTGTTTTCCCCCAGTAGATGTCCCCAAAGACCATTTTCTCCCAACTGAGCTGCTTTTGGTTTTGGAGCAGAGATGAAAGGAAAATGTTTAAAAATGATTGGAAAGGGAGGGGGGGTTTACAGCGGGCAGGTAGGAGGACGGCTAAGCTCCCTTCTTGCTCTGAGTGGGAGGGCGTCTGTTTTCCTGCGGTTTTGCAAAAGGGTGTCAGAAGCGTGGAATATACCAAGGGAAGAAGGCACTCTCCTCTGGGAGGAATTTTCTGGCATGACCTGCAAGGACTCTTGAGTAAATCTATTACAGGGAGCTTTGTAGTGTGGGTTTGAGACCCTGCCTGTGGCCCAGTTCCCTTCGTCAGGTTTAAACACAGGAAAGGAAAAATAGCCGCTCCAACCCAAGCATTGGCAAACATCCATAGGTCATTCAGCAAGGCCAGCCCTGATAGTACACACCAGATCCTCTCTTGCACCCTGCCCTGTCCAAGACCACCAGCCTTGTGCTGGGCGAGGGGGGATGCAGACACTGGGGCAGCCACAAGGGCATACACAACTGCCCCCTCACCAGAAGCAATCCCACCACCCCCTCCCAGTAGCTTAGAGGGAATACACACATGCATGGGGCAAATGAGAGATGTGGGTTCAGTTCCAGTTAAGGGGGTCGCTTGCCCAGCAGACATTCCAGCAACAGCAAAACAGCTGGGGGAGGCTGGACTAGAAATCGAGACTCATGTGTTTGGAAGCAGTTCGCTCAATACTCACTGCTTGGACTGTCATGAACAGGAAGAAGCACAAGACATTGGTCATCACCCAACAGTCCTGCTGTTGACACTAGCAATGTAGTGTAGAACAGGGAAGACAGCACAGAAAGGCATGAGTATAGCATACCTAAGGCCCATGGTTTGCATCCAGGGTGGGAGAGTCAGGCAGGCTCATTGGAGTCCCCACCACAGCTGAGATTTTGCCCTGTCAAACAGAATCATGTGAGACGGTTATGCTCAGAATGACTGGCTGTCTGACACACCCTTTATTTTGATTAGCAAACCCATGTACTGCTGCCCTTGCTACACCAGCGGTCTCATTTTTGCCACCCACTTTCAATCATCCCAGTAACTCTCATTCTCCATTTATCTCCCTGCCCCCCCACATGTCAATAGGAGGCCTTTTTGGGGTTGCCTAATGCCCTTTGGTTTGAATCTTGTTCATGCAGGTTCAGTGGCCTAGTGGTAAGAGAACTACTCTCAGGCTTTATGGAATACTGTGTATATTTTTGGTTGCTATACCTGATGCAGGTTCCTGCGCGCACGCATGTGCGCGCGCGCACACACACACACACAGAGGAATTGGAAGGTCCTGGGGTTTTGAGTTTACAGAAAGCCAGCTAGGGCAGGGGGAATATGATAGAGGCTTATAAAATCATGTAGTGAAAACACTACCACTTGGGGTGTAACTAATTAGTCGATAGGCAAAATAGAATCAGGATGGACAAAAGGAAGTACTTCTTCATCCGAACAGTAATTAAGTTGTAGAATTCATTGCTCACAGATGATCTATAGTGTAGACAAGTTTAAAAGGGGATTAGACACATTCACGCCTGTGGTGATCCACAGATGATTCAGCCAAACATCCTCCCCACCATCCTTTGGTGTGTCTGCAACGTGAGTTGAACTTGGCTAGAGTAATAAAAATAAGCAATACAGCTACTTGGTCTGTGAGCCCAGCCCAGCAGGGTGCAAGAGACTAACTGGAGCCTTGGAACAGAGAGCACGCCACATTGATTATTACTTCGAGGGATGAGCTTTTAACAAACCTGCAATAGAGGAATGCAGGTGGGAATAGATCAGCTAATCTCATAATGAGCTTTTAAGATATGAAATTATTATATAGTGCAAGAGAATCCTTGTCCTTGCTCTCCTTCATGTTCTGAAGGGCAACGCAGGTTCAATTGCGAGTGATGTCTTAGATCGAAGGAACCCAAGGAGAGAGGGGGACCTGGTGAAGGCAGACATTGGAAACTTAGGGCGCGGTACAAGATGTCTTTATTCTTTTAAGTTTGCCTTTGATGGAATGTTCATGATCACTGCCCTGACTTCTAAGCCAGTGCTCCCTGCCCCTCTATTCCCTTTTCACATTTGAAAAAGCTTGCCCTGACTAAGTCAGTGCTCCCTGCTCCTCTATTCCCTTTTCACATTTGAAAAAGCCTCCTGTCTCTTCATTTTCACTGATCTTTCTACTGTTGCTTTACTGTTCTCTGCAAACACTCTGGGATCACTCAGCAAGGATTCCCTTCCATTTAAAGCAAGTGTTAATTTTTGCCAGCATCCCCCCACCCTCTGTTGTTATGCTACACAGCACCATTCCGCCAGTCAGAGGGGCTGAGTCTCTGGTGAAACCCAGCATCCAGTTGCCTGGGTGCTGGGGAGCATATTCTAGGTTTGGTGACAGTGTTTACCCCCTTTCCTTCAGCCTCACCCTGACACATGGAGTCTGAGCCCTCACAAAAGGTCACTACAAGATCCATCAATGGCCACAGGTTATGAAGACTAACAGGGATTTCCACATCTGGAGGCACTAAACCACTGACTTAATAGGGTTGCCAGCTCTGGGCTGAGAAATTCCCGGAGTTGGGGTGGCAGCTCGGCAGGGATGTCCCCTCTCTGGATCTGTCATTTCCTTCAGGGGATGTGATGTCTGTAGTCTGGAGATCATTTGTAATTCACTGAGAACTCTAGGTCTCACCCAGAGATTGACAACTGCAACTGGATACCAATGCTAGAAGCAGGCCCGTAGCCAGGATTTTGTAGTTCGGGGGGCCTTTAAATAAGTCAGGGGACACTGAGGTCACAAAATAAAAAAATAAAATTAAAAGTTTTAAAAACTCACTTCTGCAGCATCTGCCCTCTGCCTGCCTATGTGGGGGAGCAAGCCACGCTTGGGGAAAGGGCAGCAGTGGGGAGTCCTCCGGGGGGCCCAGAGAGTCAAGAGTCCTCCGGGCAGCCCTGAGACCCCCCAGGGGCCTGGAGGCTGGATGGAAGTCGTGGAGCCTTAGCAGGAAGTCAGGGGACCAGGCCCCAAAATGCCCCACTGTAGCTATGGGCCTGGCTAGAAGGCAACGTTAGGAGATACTAGTCCTCTGTGCCCCTTTTGTTGTCCTTTCTGGACAACTGGCTGGGGTCTGTGTGAAACAGGCCTTGGAGCTGATGGACTTCTGGTCTGTTCCAGCAGGGGATCACTTCCATTCTTCTGCTGCTTCTATCTGCTCTCTCCCATCTTTCTTCCTCGTATGGCTTTGAACACTTCTGTAGGCTCCTCTTCCCCAACCGCTGTGCTACTCTTCCATCCATGACTTTCCCCATTTCTGCTGTGATCCTAGCAGTGCCTTAATTTTAGTATGATTATTTTGAAATATGTCGTTGGAAGATTGTATTTCTAAGTGCTCGTCTTGCTAAAATACATTTTTTTAAAAGGTATCCACAGAAGGGCCTTGCAGTTTATCCCGGCTGTGTTCCCGAGCGTGTTAAAATACAGCAGTGTCTATGAATTTTCCATGCATCCTTGTGTTTTGATCAAAGGAGAACTGCTAATAGAGATGAGGAAAACATAAATAGCCTGCCGAGAGTTTGCAGGAGACACATGTTAATAAAGCTGTCTTGCAGAGAAATCCCTGGGAATCCCTTTTCCCTCATGGTTGCTGTTACATGTTCCCTAAATTCAGTTATTGCAGAAACTCGGGGGGGGGGGCTTAAAAGGATAGGAGGGAGGCATGCTCTTGCTTCCCTTATGCCTTGTCCTTTCTTCTCTGATGCACAACCTTTTCTAGTTATGAAATAAAATAGCATCATTCTTTCTAATGGCAAAACTTTCCTATACCTGTTGTCAAGGCAGTGGAACTAGTTTATCCTCATATAAAGTTCTGTACTCCCTAAGTTATGTTTTTCTGCTTAGCCATGTAAACAAGAATTTCCTCCCCCCCCCCCACTAAAAACACCAGCACAGTAACCGGTGAGCATGCTCACTGCCCTTTAGAAATCACAGTCTTTGATTTTGGGGAGGGTTTTTTTAAAAAATTTTTTTGTATTTTTCATGTGTGTATGTGAGTATGTGTGCACTTGGAAGTCATGACAACCTCTGGTGACTGTGTGCACCTGACCGCTACTGGGGGCCTGGAGGATATTCAGAGAGGTGGTTGAATAAAGCCTGCCCCCACCTCCCGACTGCTGGTATTCCCAGGAGGTCTCCCATCCAAGTACTTGCCAGAGTCGGCCCTGCTTAGCTTCCGAGATCTGATGAGATCAGGCTTGCCTGGGCTATCCAGGTCAGGGCAGAAGTCACAGTCTTGAGGGCAGGTGAGTGTAAATTGGGGTGGGGGTTGGGAAGATTGATCAGTGGGAGGATGTTCTGCAGGCAGTCTAACACTGCACAGTATCCAGAAGGAGGTGATGAGGGGCAGAGTGTGACTTGCTCTGTGCATCTGCAGATTTTAATCTCTCCCCAGCCCTCCTCTCTTCTAAAATCTTTATCTTTTCCTCCTTTCTCTGTAAGCTCTTACGTGCTTTGACTAGTTTGAAACAAAAGGAGGATTAATAGGATCAGAGGAAAAGCGTTTCGTTCAGTCCTAATGAATAATACCACTGCCATGGGAGAAGAGTCCCCGAAAAGTTCTAGGGGAGATCAAGGGATGTATACCTAATCCCCGTCTCCCCAATTGCTTCCTGTGCTGTATGAGTTGTTGTTCATTCGCACAGTCAAGAACGACTCTTCGCGACCCCATGGACCACATCACACCAGGCTCTCCTGTCTTCTGTTATGCTTTGGAGTTTGCTTAATTTCATGTTTGTTGCATCTGTCTAACCATCTCATCCTTTGCTGTCCCCTTCTTCTTTGACCTTCAATCTTTCTCAACATCAGGGTCTTCTCCAGTGAATGCTGCCTTCTCATTTGGTGGCCAAAGTATTTGAGCTTCAGCTTAAGTATCTGGCCTTCCAGGGAACAGTCATGGTTGATTTCTTTTAGGATTGACTGATTTGATCTCCTTGCAGTCCAAGAAGAGTCTTCTCCAGCACCAGAATTCAAAAGAACCTATACTTTGGGGCTCGGCCTTCCTTATAGGACTCTCGCAGCCATACATTACTACTGGGAAGACCATTGCTTTGACCATGTGGACTTTTGTTGGCAGGGTGATGTCTCTACTTTTTATTATGCTGTCTAGGTTCGCCATTGCTTTCCTCTCAAGGAGCAGGCGTCTTTTAATTTCATGGCTGCAGTCACCGTCTTCAGTGATCTTGGATCCCAGGAATGTGAATTCTGTCACTGCTTCCATGACTTCCCTTTCTATTTGCCAAGGAGTGATGGGGCCAGATGCCATGATCTTAGTTTTCTTAATGTTAAGTTTCAAGCCAACTTTTGCACTCTCCTCTTTCATCCTTACCAAGAGGCTCTTGAGATCCTCTTCACTTTCTGCCATTAGAGTGGTATCGTCTGCATATCTGAGGCTGTTGATCTTTTCCCCAGCAATCTTAATTCCGGCTTGTGATTCATCCAGGCCTGCATTTCACATGATGTACTCTGCATGAGAGAAAAGAAAGCCAGTTTGGTGTAGTGGTTAAGTGCGCGGACTTTAATCTGGGAGAACCGGGTTTGATTCCCCACTCCTCCACTTTCACCTGGCTGGATGACCTTGGGCAAGCCTTAGTTCTGATAAGAGCTGTTCTTGAAAAAGAGCAGTTTCTGTCAAGAGCTCTCTCAGCCCCACCTACCTCACAGGGTGTCTGTTGTGGGGAGGAGAAGGGAAAGGAGTTTGTAAGCCGCTCTGAGACACCTTTGGGTAGTGAAGGGCGGGGTATAAAGCCAATCTCCTCCTCCTCCTCCTCTTTTCTGCAAGCAAGATTACAAATATCGCCAATACTAGAGAAAGATGCAGACTGCCGCATCCTATGCAACCTTAGTATATGTGCATTAATTTTTGTCGTCTGAGAGGGGGAAATGTTTTATTTATTTATTATTGCATTTCTATCCCGCCCTCCCCGCGAACAGGCTCAGGGCAGCTCACAAACAAGGGCAATCGTGCCGATATAAAACATTAAAAACAGAATAAAAACAACCATAATTAAAAATAATAAAGTACTCAGTGATGTTCATCATTCAGATCAAATCAAGATGGTGACTTATAGATATTACCCAAAAGCCCGATTCAGCGGTACTGATCCATCGCGATACTGTGGCAAGATCTTTATAATGGGCCATCCCATTACCCCGTTGTTACCACAGAATAGTTGTTGGTGGTGGTAGTGGCGGCTCCTAGCTACTTGCTCACACTTGTTCTCATCTTGGTTGTAATGCCCATATTGCTAAAGTTGTCTTCTGTTTGCAAGCTTCAGACAGGTAGGAAATATTAGTCTTGTCTAGTTCATATTATATGCATTATCACCTCAGTTTGTACATTACGGGAAACTGAGGCTCCATGTGTAGGGACCATGTTAGAATGGAATAGAGCAATGACAGTATAAATGTAGGACATGGGGGAAATCTGTCAGCCCTGTTGGGACAGGAAAGTCCTTAGCAGAAATACTGATCAGTGGAACACCTCTTATTACTGCAGGTGGTGAATACCATTTCTTTCCTGCCATTCTCTTTCTCTTCTCTGTCATATGGAATATGGAGTTAAATCTCCTTGCCCTGTATTACATTTCATATTAAAGGCCTATGTGACCTCTGACTTGACTGGCCTGGCTCTGACCTGAAACCTAATACTAAATTACCAGGAAGATATATTGGGTTGTCAAAGCTGGAGTATTTGCTGATAAATTAGCAGTGCAGTCCTAAACAGAGTTACATCCTACGCCAGTGGGTTTAGGGTGTAACTTTGCTTACCATTGCACCATAGATCTGTTGCCTGTTACCACCAAAGACTGCTTTCAAATATAGATGGTTGGTAAGAAGAGATCTTTCAAGAATGCTCTCCTGGGTTGATGGAAAGTGCTGTCAAATTGCAGTTCACTTACGGCAACCCCATAGGGTTTTCATCTGCAGCAACCCTGGACTTCCTTTATGGTGTCCCATTGAAGTTCTAACGGGGGCTGACCCTGCTTAGCTTTCAAGATCTGATCAGAACGGGGCTAGCCTGGGACATCCGGGTCATGGGATATTCTGTGTTAGTATTTTTCATACCTCTGGGCAATCTGGGCAAGGGGAGGCATATAGATGTTAAACAATGTTAAATGTAAAAATGTTAAACAATGTTAAATGTTAGATGTTAAAATATAAGAACTTGAAAACATTAAACATTAATTTTGTAATAGTATATGATTTTGATATTAATTGTGGACAACATTTAAATATATTCTTGAAAATAATGTATGTGTCTACGGTATACACAGGAACTGGCATTTTCTAATGCTGTAGGAAGTGCTACATCAGAGGCTACATACTACTCATTTTGGGTGAGTAAAGTGTTGTCTTAAGCAGCATCTCACACGTTCAAAATTTTTTTTTTTTTTTTTTAGAAGTGTTTCCCCCCTCAATTTTTCTAATTTTTCTTTTGGGAGAACTAAAAGAATTCCTACCTCCCAGGTGGCAAAATCTAAGATACATTTGCTAAGGTAGCATGAGGTAGAGCGATTTGTGGCTTAATTTCTCTTAGTATTTATTTATTTGTTTGTTTGTTTATTTGTTTGTTAGATTTCTATCCTGCCCTTCCGCTGAAGCGGCTCAGGGCGGCTTACATACAGTTCTAAAACCAGGAAATACATAGATTTATTTGACACTTTGTAGTTTTAAGCACTTTGAAAGAAATCGATTAGGAATAGTAGTAGGGTTAGTCTTCTTATTCAGGTAACCATTACCAGCCCACCTAAGTATTTCTTTGAATGCGTTTGAAATTTTGCTTGTAGAAAAGTAATACATTTATAGTTTTAAATTCTGTGAACATACCAAATGTATACATTGAGTTGGAATTGATGTATTTTATGTTGTTGAAGTTGTAAAATAAGCTTATTTTTCATAAGAAAGTACTGCAAAGATTTCAACTTTCCCAAAATTTCTTTCAGAGCAGTACAAAACAAGGAAAAGATTTTTTTTTCCTCTCAGGCCCTCAAAATTTCTGGAAATTTCACACCTCTAATTTTATACCTCTAATCTTGATACGAACTACTCACCGAAGTGTGAAGTAATTGAGTAAAACTGACTAGAAAGGCAGTCCCCCCCCCCCCCCCCCCCGGGTGTTGGGGGGGGGGGGGGGTCAGCTGGAGCTGGCAATACCCCGCACCACGTGTTGATGGAGAGACCTTTCTTGGGGAGGGATTTGAATGGTAGTTCTGTGGCAAGGGTGGGGACAACAGTGGGAGGGCTTCTAGTATCCTGGCCCCACTGGTGGACCTCCTGTTGGCACCTGGTATTTTTGGCTACTGTGTGACAGAGTGCTGGACTGGATGGGCCATTGGCCTGATCCAACATTGGCTTCTCTTATGTTCTTATGTGTAGAATCCATAAGAGTGACTGCACAGATGACCACTAAAGCCACTTAATGAATCTATAGCAGAGTCAAGATATGAACAAGCACTTTTTTGTTCACAGCTTCGCCTCTCAGCTACTTGCTCACACTTGTTCTCATCTTGGTTGTAATGCCCATATTGCTAAAGTTGTCTTCTGTTTGCAAGCTTCAGACAGGTAGGAAATATTAGTCTTGTCTAGTTCATATTATATGCATTACTACCTCAGTCTGTACATTACGGGAAACTGAGGTTCCATGTGTAGGGACCATGTTAGAATGGAATAGAGCAATGACAGTATAAATGTAGGACATGGGGGAAATCTGTCAGCCCTGTTGGGACAGGAAAGTCCTTAGCAGAAATACTGATCAGTGGAACACCTCTTATTACTGCAGGTGGTGAATACCATTTCTTTCCTGCCATTCTCTTTCTCTTCTCTGTCATATGGAATATGGAGTTAAATCTCCTTGCCTTGTATTACATTTCATATTAAAGGCCTATGTGACCTCTGACTTGACTGGCCTGGCTCTGACCTGAAACCTAATACTAAATTACCAGGAAGATATATTGGGTTGTCAAAGCTGGAGTATTTGCTGATAAATTAGCAGTGCAGTCCTAAACAGAGTTACATCCTACGCCAGTGGGTTTAGGGTGTAACTTTGCTTACCATTGCACCATAGATCTGTTGCCTGTTACCACCAAAGACTGCTTTCAAATATAGATGGTTGGTAAGAAGAGATCTTTCAAGAATGCTCTCCTGGGTTGATGGAAAGTGCTGTCAAATTGCAGTTCACTTACGGCAACCCCATAGGGTTTTCATCTGCAGCAACCCTGGACTTCCTTTATGGTGTCCCACTGAAGTTCTAACGGGGGCTGACCCTGCTTAGCTTTCAAGATCTGATCAGAACGGGGCTAGCCTGGGACATCCGGGTCATGGGATATTCTGTGTTAGTATTTTTAAAAACTGGAGCATTTTTTAAAAAACCACTCAATTTGGTTGTTTCAGTTGATAAGATTAACGAGAACTGTTGGAAAAGATGCTTCTCTGGTTTGAAACAGTGCTTTAAATTAAAAATGTTAATTAAGAAACTCTTCTTCTACCTGAGTGAATGGATCAAAACAATCTGGTCAGCAAGGTCTTGCGCCAAAGCATGCCAGTTAGTTTATCCTTGCTAATCATTGGGAGTCTCTTGTTTCCTGTGAACTCATGTACGCAATTTTAATAATTGCAAAGGGGGCTAGCCATATTAGATGGCTGGGGCAACAAAAAGGCCGTGAAATGCAAGAGGCAGAGTAGGCCTGTGATACTTCTATGCAAACCTCAAATGTATCAAAGATAAGAACAGTGTCCATTCACTGCAGCAGTAATTGATGGTAACCTGATCTTCTTGCCTTTGCTGTGCTAATTTCCCACCTGCAGTTTCGGGGGGGGGGGGGGATAGCAATTAAGGTTAATCAAGTCGATAAAAATGTGCGCCACAATAAATGCATTGCTTTTTAAGGTGCCACAAAACCCTTATATTTAAATCTGAAAGCCAAACTGTGTATGCCAGACTTTCCACAAACTATGCAAAACTGAATTATTCAGGAGGGCTTTTTTACACAGGTAACAGGACTATAAGGAGCTGCGGTGGCTCAAGTGGTTAAGACGCTGAACTGCAGGCTGTGGAAGGTCAGTAGTTCAGCCGTTCGAGACCCGGGTGCCACAAGATGGAGTGAGCTCCCATCTCTAGTTCCAGCTCCTGCCAACCTAGCAGTTCAAAAGCAAGAAATTGCAAGTAGATAAATAGGTACCACTTCGGTGGGAAGGTAACAGCGTTCCATGCGCCTTGGTGTTTAGTCATGCCGGCCACATGACCACGGAAACGTCTTCGGACAGCGCTGGCTCTTCGGCTTTGAAACGGAGATGAGCACCGCAACCCTAGAGTCGGATTCGACTGGTTTTCGAGCAAGGGAACCTTTACCTTTTTAACAGGACTATACTATAATGAAACGTTTTCAGAGAGCTGTTTTGGTAATGAGATAGGGACTGTGGTCTGTGCTACAGTGTCTAGTACTATCTGCAACCTATTGCTATAAGCACGATCCTTCAGATTTTCTTCTCGTTTATGGATTTCTCCAGTCCAAACCTCTACTGGATGTCCTGTTCCTGTCTTGCACTGTGTAACCCATCTTGAGTCTCCGTGAGAATGGTAGACTATAAATGATGTAAATAAATAAAATAATAAATAAACCAAGATATTAGCTAGTATTATACAGAATACTTTTGTGCATAATTTTCCATGTTATTTGCACATAACGAACATGTTGTTTTTTTTAAAGCACCCGCAGTATGGTGCATTTAAACACACAAAGCTGCCTCATACTGAATCAGATCATTGCTTGAATCAAGGTCAGTATTGTCTTCTCTGACTGGCTGTGCCTCTCCAGAGTCTCAGGCAGAGGATTTTCATATTGCCGAATACCTGATCCTTGTTTAACTGGAGTTGCTGAGGACTGAGCTTGGGACCTCCTGCATGCAAAGCAGCTGCTCTGCCCCGGAGTCATGGCCCCTCCCCAGTTGAAGCACAGAAACAAAATGGTCTGGGACAGAGCACTTCCAGCTGAGGGGAATGGGACAAGTATTAATGGGCTAACATATTTGATAAAGGAGTAGTAAGGATACAAATGGAGAGAGCTTTTCACTTCTCCTCTTTCTCCTGATGTGTGTAAATCTAATGCTTTCATACCCCTCTGCTGTCTGCTGATTTAAATCACATTGCTTATATCTCATCAACATGAATTTTTGTATACACTGAAGTCAGTGGACTATTTTATATTTGATAAAGTTCAGAGTAGGGAAGGAGAGAGAGCCTAAATATATCAGTGAAGAAGCTCTCAGAATATAAAGAACATGTGTTAGCTCTTCAGAATGAGATTAAACTACATGGCAAGACAAAGAAGCAAACAGGCAAGTACAAAAATAATTTGCGGGAGGGCTCGTTAAACAATGCAAGAAAACAGAATGGCTTGACGTTGTAATTTGTCATTCCAGTACTAAATGAGCAATGACTAAGTATGTATCTTCCCTGCTTGCCTACCTTGTTTGTCTCTCAAAACTAGTTAATTCAGGCTTTTCTTTAACACGGGGTAGTGTTTTCAGCAGCGTGCACTGAAATGGTCTCTTGGGTATGTTGAATGATTCATGGTGTCCTGAAAAATAATATAAATTTGTGTCAAATCCAGGATGTGGTGAAAAAGGATCGGGGGGGGGGGGGGGAAACACATGTTCAAGGTATTTATGATGACAACTCAATGTATACAAATCCCCTTGAATGGCCGTTTGTGCTGAATTTAACATGTAAAATGCTGTCAAAATTAACGGACTATTTAAACCTTTCGGTTCATGTTTGGACTTGTGGAAACAAGGAGTTGAAAATTAAAACGGCAGGAAATGCACGAGAGCAGTTTCTCACCAGGTTTGTTTTTTTAGAAAAGAGTGTGTTTCTTTCAAGAATCAGAGGGTGAAATGAAGTGGGTGGGGCTGGTTAGTGCCCAACAAAGCACATGACTGCCAAATAAGTCTCCTCTCCGTCTCCTTGAACGCATGTGCCTATGGCTTTTTTGGGAGACCCATCTGGCGGCTGTCCATGGTGCTGATCAGATCACTGCCCCCAGCAGCATCAGCAGCTGCTGCTGCTGCTTTCTCCCGGGTGGAGATTCATCAGAGCTGTGTGCAGATCCTCATTCAGAGATTAGTCTGCCTTGCCTGTGCCTGGATTTCTCAGCAAAGGAGACAGAAAGCTCGAAGATAAATGATCTGAGGTCGGAAACATGTACACAGAGAAGCAGCCAGAGGAAGAATGATGCAACTCCCAGCCGCTTTTGGGGAAGAGTTGTCCGTCCCTGCAGCTGCTAAGGCAGAACTGGCTGGGTGAGTAGGGGCGGTGTAGAAAATGGTCCTATTGTTAGCTTTGCAAAGCAACCCTGCTGTGACAGCAGAACAAAGGGGGGTGTTGATTATTCCCCCCCCCCAGCCAATTCTTTGGATGTATCATGTCTCTGAGGTGGAGCATCTGTTGGGCAACATAGATGCAAAGAGCCTGAGATTATAAGGGAATTGAATTATTCAGCACCTGGTCTTGGAGATATGTTACTGGTAGGAGTGCAGCCTTTTCAAGTAGGCACACTCACTCCATCTTCTGAGCTTCCCCCTGCCCACCCCACAGCCGCACCCTCTGCCAGTCTGTTTCCCTTTGCAAGACAACTAAAATGACCATGCACAAAGCGGAAGGGAGAGAGAGGGATGAAGAAGGCGGGATTTTGGCAACTCTTGCTGCTGTGAGATCCCGATATATTCTTTTTGCATGGGTTCTGGGTGGAAGCTCAGCCCTCTCTGGTAGGTGGGGAGTCATAGCTTGAGCCCAGGGTTGGGGAGGGGGAGAGAAAAAAAGGTGATATGGTGTTCTCTATCCAGGACCCCTTGTGCCTCATTTTTTCTGTAGAGGCTATCCTAGCCGCCCCCCCTCCCCGCTTGTGCAGTGCCTCTGAGTAAGCATTTGGTTCCCAGTCTCTTGGCGAAGCTGGACTGCACAAGAAGCCTTGCGTTCCCCTCCCCCCCTAAGCCTCCTTTCTCCCGCCAGCCATCCATGGGGGAGATGTGCCTTAACCTAATGGGTCACCTCTGCTTGCGACCTCATCAGAGTGAGGTCTCCATCACGTGGCAAGGTCAGAAAGGCACAGGAGCAAAGCTTTGGAAAGGAGGGGTAATGGGGAGGGGAGGGAGGAGACCATTGCCATATGGAAGAACTTAAGACTTGCTTGCGCTGAGGTGGTGAGAGGCTCTGGGTGATCGGAAAGGGTGGTGAGCTGACACCCGCACAGGCAAGGCATCAGAAACTTTGATACTTTTTTTTGGGGGGGGGGGAATTCCTGTATTTGATGCTCAGGAAGTAGCAGCAGCAGTACCTCTCTTCTAAGCAATTGTCCCCTGGTTTTCCTCTTGGTTTAAAATCATCCCCGGTATCAAGTTATTCAAGGTAATCCTGGCAGGTATGAGATCCCTGAAAGACAGGATAGTGAGGATATGTGAAATCCAGGGATTTATCTTCTAGTTAGTCTGAGGCATAGTGCGATGCTGGGAGGATGGAATTTTTGTTTAAGTTCTGTTTGGAATTGCTCTGTCAAATCCTCCTTTAGCATCTTGGAGAGAAAAGGGGCTTCTTTTATCATATGGGCCTATCACTGTATAGGATAGTGAAATTGTCAGTGGGACAATCTGGTTGGTGCAGGTTAGTCTACTAACTGTGAGGTTGTCGTTGTGTTGTGTTGGTTTTTGTTACGTGCTGTTAAGATTTGGAGAATGGAGCTTCAAAGCAAATGTTGCACTAACATGCTAGATTGGTGGCTTGAAAGCATAAGGAAACAGGCTTCCTTTTACATCCATGGTGGGGGGGGGAAGAAAGAAAGATCCTGCATCATGTTTTTTGCAGGGTTAGCATCAGTCAGAGGCTTTTATACTGTTCCATTGATTCAAGCTCATCAATGCTTTACTTATTAAAATACCTACTTTTTGATTCATATCTTTAAGGAAGATTTGAAAGATGTGCTGCTTGTCTCTGGAACAAATTTTTGATGTGGAGCTGCACTGGATTTTCATGGCTTTCAGACAGCCTCAGTCAGGAAAGCTCCATGCACTAATTAGCTATTTTCAAAAATACTGTATTTTGGATTTAATGTCACAGATCTTCAACTCTTTGCACAAGTTGGAAAAGCCAGTCCACTCTAGTAAGCTTGACATTGGTTAGCCTTTTGGATAATGCAACTGACACACAATTCTAAATTTAATCCCTGATATATTTGGGAGTAGATAAAGCCACTTCCATGTTGTCATTTCCTTACTAGAGAAGTATGACAAACTGTTTTGTTCTCCTTGTTTTCAAGTGTGCATGAAAATAATAAGAATGACTCTGTATTTGGTTTCTTGACTTAATGTTTTCTAAAAACAAAAATTTCAGCAGGAGCTGTATGGCTTCTGAATGGCATGTTGTTCGTGGACTAGATGCCATATTGGCATGATAGGAAAAACATTTTCCGGGACAATGTTGATAATTAAGGCTTGATCCCAATGGCTTCTATATCTGTCCATCCTGCTTTTCTCCCCAATTGGGATCCAAAGCAACTTCTGAAAGTATTTATTTTAAACAAGCAACAGTTAAAGGAAAAATGCATACAAACTACTCCCCCCACAAAACCAAGTCCTGGGCAGGTTCTGAACCCAGATGCCAGTTCAGTCAATGGCCACAGGCTAAGATCTGAGGGTCTTTGACTATTGGCCTTCAACTTGTGCTAAAAGGCTTGCGCCTCTGGCCTTATCCAGGCTTTTAGTATCTGCAAGCAGGAAGGAGACCAGTTCAGCTGAGTTGTTGTGGAACTGGCAAGATGTTCCCCCAACAATTCCTCTCACTGTGCTCTCTGTTTATGCTGTTAATGTCTATTAATACAAATGAAATGTAGATAGATTTTTGGGAAGAGCAGTGGGAGTTTAGTGTCCAAGCGTTAAGACATTAAATAACACAAGAATGGCAGATTTATTGTCAGTGTGACACTTCCTCTGGTGCCCAATGCCCCTTGCCAGCAATTTCAATAGTGGGTCATCTTCCCCTTGAGAATACCCAGCATCCATTGATTCTAATCTCCCAATGACTGTGGTAATTCAGCTATCTTCGACGTGGTCTCTGTGCTTCACACCCATGGGATTCAGTGCGCCTGCGCTGAATCGATCGGTATTGTAGCAAGCTGTAACGGATTTTCGCGCCCAGACCTCAGGCATGCGCAGGAACCCCCAATACGCATGCCCAGAGGGGTGGGCGCAGACATCCCGCCAGTTCCTTTCTTTCCGCTATTAGTATACCAGTGCCATTCTGTGCTGGGATGTGTTTTGGCCATGGGGCCTTCTAGTTTCTACCCATGGCTTGTAGGATCTCAGGTACTAGCACTAATACTTGGGGAGATTGGTACTGAGGCTTTTGGAATTCAGTTTGGAAACATACAGATGTGCTGTACCAGCATAACTGAAGCACGTAGACCAGTACAGTGACATTTTGCACGTAAAGGGAGGATCCAGATTACTTTTTTATCTCAACTGAGTTTTCATTTAGGCAGTTAAGGGGTGCTCAAAGCATATTCTACAAGTCCTTAAGATCTTGCTGGTCCACTATGACATGCAGATAAATGGAGGGTCTCAGTGAAATACTGCAATTTTCTTGAGCAAGAATTTTGTGCATCTCTTGGTCTTGAAGTACTTCCGACACAATACCATAACAGATATCTCCTGAACCACTATGCATCCCTGTCTGTCTGTGATCTTATTTGTAGACAGCACCTGAATCAGGAGTCCACAGCTTCATTCATGATGGTAAACATCCCCCTCTGCCTTCTTCCATTTTAAAAAAATATTTGGAGAAACTCATGTTGCATACCATGTAAAGGCAGGAAAGCTATTAATACGTGTGCATGAAGGTCCCTTGTCCAACAACAAAGTATCAGAATGGATTGATTTACATCAAGGCAAAGTGGATTTAAATTAAAATTTTCATACATGTCATGCAAGTTGCACATTTTCCTGAACAAGCTTGCACACTAATGGGTAGTTATAACAAAACATACTTATTTGCAATTAAGTAGAGACTTTATTCTGCCTAGGAGCATAATCCAAAAATATTGGTTATGTATCTCACATGTTTTTTGCACTACTGAATACTGGGGCTGGGATGTGAAATTCAATATTTTTCTTTGGCTTTCTGTACAGATGCAGGAACACTAAGCACAATCACTTACTTGAGGACTATGGGTGGGTTGCAAAATTAAATATTTTTCTTTGATTCTCTGTATGAACACTAAGCAAGATCACTTACTTGAAAATTAAGTGTTTAGAACATTTCAGGAAGGGACAGCAGGATAGTATTTCTATGAGATCAGAAGTAAATAATTTTTCTTATTTGGTTAGTAATTGTAAATATGATGAACCAAATACACCACAGGGAAAAAATATACAGAAGTAAGTGTAGGCTTGAATTGGGAGACCACAAACCAAGTATTCCTCTTTCCGATTCAACAAAATGATTCTACCCCACTCCTGTCTAACATGTGCATATGTCTATCATGCATGAAACAATGATAAGTTTTACAAAGTGGTTTATATTTTCCCAGCCTTCAGTTATTGGTAGCCTGTATTTTCTATCTTTGCATAATTTTTATATTTAAAAACTATGATTTTTTTAAAATGTCAGATGATGCTTAATGTTTGACAACAGCCAAAAATGGTCAAAGATTCTTTGAAACCTATTCACCTTCATTAAGGTGTCATTTGGTAGCAAAATGCAACACTCAGAGGCCAACCAAGCAGCACAGTCTCTTAATGGGCCTCTGCCATAACAGCAATTAGCATAAGTATCAAACCTTTTGTTGATTACAGTTTTTATTGTTGGCACTGTAAAAGTCACATTGGTGGCCTTGATTGGGCTGAAAGACAGGATATAAATTTTGAGAATAAGTAAAACTACTTGACCCTTTTTTCAACAATATTTTGTTCAAATCTTTTTTTTTGGTATTTTTATGTGTGTGCGTGCGTGCGCGCATGCGTGTGTGTGCACCTGGAAATCATGGCAACCTCTGGTGGTAGGATATTCAGAGAGGTAAAGGTGCAAAGGGAGCCGTGGTGGCTCAGAGGTTAAGACGCTGAGCTGCAGACTGGAAGGTCTATAGGTCTTCTGTTCGAGACCTGAGTGCTGCATGATGGAGTGAGCTCCTGTCTCTGGCCTCAGCTCCTGCCAACCTAGCAGTTCAAAAGCAAGAAATTGCAAGTAGATAAATAGGTACCACTTTGATGGGAAGGTAACAGCATTCTGTGCGCCTCAGAGTTTAGTCATGCCGGCCACATCACTACGGAAACGTCTTCAGACAGCACTGGCTCTTCGGCTTGGAAACGGAAATGAGCACTGCCCCCTAGAGTCAGATTCGACTAGCTGTCGAGCAAGGGAAACCTTTACCTTTACCCTTTTAGCTGAATAAAGTTTGTCCCTGCCTCCTACCTCTGGCATTTCAAGGAGGTCTCCCATCCGAGTACTTGCCAGAATCGACTCTGCTTAGCTTCCAAGATCTGATGAGATCGGGCTTGCCTGGGCTATCCAGGTCAGGGCATGTTCAGATCTCTTTTGACTGGTCAAACACCCTGTTCTAGATAGCTTCTCAGTGTTCTGGTTGAGATACACAGACATTCTCTTCCTGTCCCTGGATGCAGAGCGATCTTGCTAGATTTGTTAGGCTTGTTCTAGTGTTCTAGGAAACGAAAATGTACATAGGAGCATTATCCAGTCTCTGGTTGATAAATTGGCTACTTGCGTTTGTCTGGAGTGGGGGGCAAATGGCTGTTGGCTGCAGGGGTGGCTGTATGCAGGCAGCGTGTACAGGAATTCCATGCAGGGGAAGAGTTAACTATCGCATTTTATAGAATGAGATACTTAAAATATTCTTATTTTTGCTGTATTATGTTTTGTTTTCTTTTGCATCAGTTATATGTGTAGTGGGAGGGGGAGACCTACAATAATCTTGCCATTAATAACATTACCAAAAGCCTGAAATCAGTCTGTGCCACCATCTGGCTGGGATTTTATTAATTTTTAAAATTAATAATAGATGTGTATATGGATGTCTTTATAATTATCTCATGAACATGCTCCAGATGATTGCAGGGAGCACCTGTATCATCTGGTACTGTGTTGATGTAGCTGGCAGCTTCTCTCCCTGTTTGCTTTCCCCTTTTACTCTCTCCTTTCTTCACTCTGGGAACATAAGCCTGCCTTCAGTTGTATTATTAGGGCAGCTTACACTGGCTCCTGCAGAATCAGACTTTCAGGCTTAGCCTTTTGTTTCTTGTTTATTGACCATTCCCCCTTCTCTCCTCAAGAGCAAAAGACTTAGGGTGCGTTCGGAGACCCCAGTAACAACAATACACAACCATGGCAACAATCAAACAGCATAAAATTTAAAACTCATGTTCACACTGTTCCATTAGTGTGCTGAAATAAGAACTAATCTCTTAAAACTTCCCAGCATGGTCTAAATATAAGCCTATCCAAAGAGCTGAACTGGTTTTGTGTCAAACCCCCCCCCCCCATAGGAGCTGTGGTGGCTCAAGTGGTTAAGACACTGAACTGCAGGCTGTGGAAGGTCAGTAGTTCAGCAGTTCGAGACCCGGGTGCTGCAAGACGGAGTGAGCTCCCATCTCTAGTTCCAGCTCCTGCCAACCTAAGAGTTCGAAAGCAAGAAATTGCAAGTAGATAAATAGGTACCACTTCGGTGGGAAGGTAACAGCGTTCCGTGCGCCTTGGTGTTTAGTCATGCCGGCCACATGACCACGGAAACGTCTTCGGACAGTGCTGGCTCTTTGGCTTTGAAACGGAGATGAGCACCGCAACCCTAGAGTCGGACTCGACTGGCTTTCGAGCAAGGGAACCTTTACCTTTACTTTTTATCCTTACTCCATATGGCAAAGGAGGACAGGTCTATCAGTGGCCATTAGCCATGGTGACTAAAGGGAGCCTGCATGTTCAGAGGCAGCAAACCTCTGAAAAACAGTGCCAGGAGGCAACATCAAGGGAAGGCCTCGGCCTCTGTGCTCTGTTGTTGACCCTTCAGAGGAACTGGTTGGCCACTGCAAGGTAAGATGGTGGACTAAGATGGACCCACACTGGCCTGATCCAGCTGGGCTGCTCTTCAGTTCTTCTGTTCTAAAAGTACGTGTTGCAAAGCCTCTTTCACAATGGGGTTCACAACAGGAAAAAAGAGTCCCCCTGGTAGTCTCTGCCCAAGGCGTACTTGCCTACTGGATTCGGCTGTCACTTTTGTCCAAAAATTCTGCCCTCGGAGCGCTGTCACCCAGCCCTCTCAGCTGACTGTACTGCCGTGGAGAGATGGGACACTGCCAGCAGCAACAATCAAAGTGCAGTTGTGTCCAGAGGGAGAGATTTCGTGCTGAGCTGTTTAGAATGAGAGTTTGTTTGAGTATTTATAGGTTGGATTGTACCCATTGATCCCTCTAAAGTAGAGGTTGTGGGAAAGCTCATGGCCCCAAGGCCACCGTGAAGGGTAGAGTAGATGTATGCTGTGGATTCCTGAAGGTTTAAAGGGGCATGCAGAGAAACCTGTTAAAGACTTTGATTCACTATGCTGGCCACAGTTATTCATTCATTTATTAGATTAGATTTCTCGACCGCCCTTCCCCGCTTGCGTGGGGCTCAGGGAGGTTTACAACAAATTAATTTAGTGCAACGTAAAATCAGTTAAAACCAGGGCTCTTTTTGTAGAAAAAGCCCAAACTCAGCGAGAGCTCATTAGCATAATAGGCCACACCCAGCAGCAGAAACTCATTAGCATATTAGGACACACCCCTGACAGCACAACTCATTAGCTCATTAGGCCGCACCCCCATGTTACCAGAAGTGTGGTTATCCAGCCACACCCACCTTTTGCTTGTTATTCTGTTGGACCTTGTTTGTGGTCAAAACCCAGGGGTTTTTTGTAGCAGGAACTCCTTTGCATGTTACGCCACACACCCCTAATGTAGCCAATCCTAATGAGTTTCTGCTGTTGGGTGTGGCCTATTATGCTAATGAGTTCCTGCTGGGTGTGGCCAACTCGGGAGCCAGCCGGAACTCCGTTCCTGTGCGTTCCTGCCCCAAAATAGCCCTGGTTAAAACCATAAACATTCGATATTAAACAACTCCAATGCATTTAAATATTTAAAGACATTTTAAAAACAAGATGGTAGTGCTAGCATTCAGTCATGGGGGGGAGGGGGAGGCCGCTAGGCAGATATAAGGAACCATAGCTGGCCTCAACCAAAGGCCTGATGGAACATCTCTGCCTTACATGCCCTGTGAAACTTTAATAGGTAAGACAGGGCACAGATGTCATTCGGCAGAGAGTTCCACCAGGCTAGGGCCAGAGCGAAAAAGGCCCTGGCCCTGGTCGAGGGCAGCTGGATATCTTTGGGGCCAGGGGCCACCAGAAGATTCTTCTCTGCTGATCTTAATTCTCTTCGGGGATATGTGTTTTTCCCTGTCCATTGATAATTATTTCTGTAATTGGAAAAGGTATAATGGAAAGAGCCAATGTTTGGCCTCTTCAGACCACGAGAAATAAACTCAACAAAAGATAACGAATGTTTAGAAAAATGCATATCTGTTAGTTTGTACACGTGGCTTGGTAAGACACATTATGCAACATTAACATTTCCTGGAGCACTGAATAATGAATACTGAATGTAACCAAATGGACAATGATTACTTCCTCTAGAATATTGACTCAAGCAAAAATTGTTCTCAGTACATTCTTGTAGGGAACTAAATAGGAATACTTTCAATCCAGTTGGTTGGGGGATAGTTTTTTTCTGGCAAAACTGGCATTTGTATAGCAGTTACATTAAATCTGCAATTCCTTTTTTACTTAAAATAGGACCATATAAAAACCTCCCTTTTTATGGGCAAACGTATGGTATTTTATCTCCATCTGTGCGTTGTAGATGCAGTCTTTCCTGTTATTCTATTGTTGCAATGTTTGCACATATAAAAACTTTAAAACAAGCTTAGGAGGCAGTGTTGTTGGTCTCTCTGGTTCCCCTGGACTTGACCATTTGATCCTGACCTCTGCTTTGTTGCCTTACAAGCTAGGAGAAAATAAAAGGGCCCCGCCAGTCACTAAGAGATAAAAATAAGGCCAAGGCTGATGGTGCAAGTAAAGTAAAAATATATATTTATTACTCAGTCGAAATTTCCTGTGTGTTTCACCAACAGGCTTCTTCAGGGGCATCTGTTAGTCTTGCAGTGTTTCTTCATCAAGAGTACAAAGTCAGAGAAATACAGATTCCCCTTAAGAAGCCTTTGGGTGAAACACATAGGGAATTTTAACTGAGTAATAAAGTATATTTTTACTTTACTTGCACCATCAGCCTTGGCCTTATTTTTATTGCTTTACAAGCTGAGGAATTTCCCTGAATGACAAATGACAGGAATAATCAAATACTCCTTGTTAGGCATTCAGTAGTAGCATTCCTGTTTTCATTGTCTCCCTAAACTGTCGTTTAGCAGCAAGCCGTCGTTTTGATGAGGGCTGTTGTAGTGAGCTTGTTGCAGTTATTATAGTTTGATTCTGAACAGGTTCAAATTGCATTTTCTTTCTAGATTTCTACCTTTTCTCAGAAGGGCTGTGTGTTTTGGTTTTGGAAAAGTCCAAGTATCACATGCAGGAGAGGGGTGAGAACTCTGCCAAGCTTATTTTGGAAGGTGATACAAAATTATTGGGGTTTTCTTTGACCTTAGTTTTCAGGCTCTTTTTCAAGATGTGAGAATGTGGAAAACACTGTGTTAAAGTTTTTGGTTTGTTTGTTTTTTTATAAAGAAAAATAAGTTTGATGCATATTCTAGGCAGATGTCCTAAAAATGACCTCTAGCAGGATTTAAAGGGCCAGAGCTCTTTCCAAATTCCTTTCCCAGATAGCCTGTATCATCTTCTGGCGTTCCATGTGACTTTCCAAAAGCACACTCTGTTAAGGAGAAACAGCAGCCAGGCAATGCAGTACAAACGTTTATACCAACCCCCCTTTCTTTGCTTTTTGAAAGACCTTCAGTCTTCCCAGCATTGATGGAGTTAAGCATTGCCTTATTGCACTGAAGTAAGCTGTGGTGCATTGTGGTATAATGAGGCGGCTTGATGGTTGCTGGGAGATCCATGGGGCTAAATGTATTGCGAGACCAGCATGTGGCCAGAATCCGTAATGTGGAATGTGCCTCTTTAAGAACACCGATGCAGCAGTCTAGCTCGTAACTGAACAAGGACATTTCTTAAATATTAGTAGTGGTTCTTTTTTTATTACCAAAAACCCCAAACAACCTCAGCCTCATAGTAATGCCCAGAGCTGTAGCTTCTGCCAGAGCCATCCAGCGGCGGGAATGAAGGTTAGGGGCTGCTGGGAGACGGGATCCGTTCGTTCCTTCTGCAACTCCGGCTGCCTGAATAAAATTAAGAAGGGTTAGTTAGCCGTCCTGGGGCTTTCTGCCGGAGGCCTGTGTTTATCTCTGGGCCCCTCTGGGTTTCACTGCTGGTATTTTTCACTGCATGATTAATTCAGTCAAGTGTCGGGCCATCAGAATTCAAAGGCATGGGGTGGTTGTTTGTATACAAATATCAGGTTTAATGTGGTTTGTGGGGAGGTTATCTTGCATTGCATCTTGCAGTTCATAGCAGCTGTGGGGGGGGAGTATGATGTGCAGGTTAAAAGCATACTAAACACTAACAAAATTGTGCTGAGAAGGGGTGAAAGGCATCTGTTTACCGTGTCATCAATATTTGCATGGGTCTTAGTGCTCAAAGTTTAGCAATGTGAAGTGCATGGTATAGTGTCACTTTCTGATCAGTATGTCCTGCCTCTGTACTTTGCAAGGGAGTCAGGATGAGATCATGTTTTGTAAACCTGAAGAATGGGGTTTTTTTTAAGTATGCATACTGACTTCATACAATGTATAGACAAAGCACTGTTTGTCTCAGTTGGTGTCCCATTGCTGCTGTGTACCAAGCCTATGCCTAACATTTCCCCTGCCAGCTGTATTTTTTTGGCTGGCCTGGCACATGACCACAAGTCTTGAGTGTCTGCTGTCAGAACTTTAGCATGGTCTGGATTTTGAAAATTAAAAACGTTTGACTTTTAGGGGAAGGGGTCTTAAGTTGTTTAATTGCACAGAATTGTGCACAATTACATGTGACAAGAGGTTTGTAATGAGACAAGAATTTTGAATTTGAGTGTACTGAAAACTGTTTGGGAGTTAACACTGATTTACACAGAAGTGGCTTATGGATTACTGTGCTGTAATACTGCTTAGAATTTTATATAGTACTATAGTGCTTGGCCAGTTTGTTGTAGTGGTTAAGTGTGCGGACTCTAATCTGGGAGAACCGAGTTTGATTCCCCACTCCTCTACTCACACCTGCTGAATGACCTTGGGCAAGCCATAGTTCTAATAAGAGCTGTTCTTGAAAGAAGAGCAGTTTCTGTCAAGAGCTCTCTCAACCCCACCTACTTCGCAGGGTGTCTGTTGTGGGGAGGGGGAGGGAAAGGAGTTTGTAAGCTGCTCTGAGACACCTTTGGGTAGTGAAGGGCGGGGTATAAATCCAATCTCTTTTTTTTCTTCTTGGCATACAGTGGATGGTATCTGAAGCTGTGCTTGCCCATGCAGTAGGTGTCTTCTGGTGGCAGAAGGGCTATATCACATGCCCTGGAATGTTGTGGGAGAAAAGTGAAAATGAATCCAACTGGGCTCTAGTCCACAACAGCTTATGCTGGAACAAAAAAGAGAGCCAGTTTGGTGTAGTGGTTAAGAGTGGCGGACTCTAGTCTGCAGAACTGGGTTTGATTCCCCAATCCCCCACATGCAGCTATCTGGGTGACCTTCTTTTTGATCCGTCGTGGAGTAAAACAGTATAGGGCTGCCATTTCACTCATGGCTTTCCCCTTCTGGTGAAGAGCTGGATCTGAACCAGTTTGCCATTTCAGATTGCACCACTTTTCCCCACTTTCCTCCTACTGTTTTTCACTCGTGCGGGCGATCTCCGGCTTTTTTTGGGGGGGGAACGTTCACTTTAGAGCGCTGTAGCGCTATAGTGCTCTAACAAACACTCCATGCATTCCAATTGGATTGATATAATGCTGTTGCATCATGGCGTTATACCGTTATAGCGCTATAGCACTATGAAGCGAACATTTTTTAAAAAGCCGAGATTGCCCGCGCTGGCGAAAAACGGCGGGAAAAAGCGTATCAGAGCCGGGAGAGGAAACTGAAGACTACTTGGAAGCAGTTGACAGGTAAAACGCTTCAGCCCCATTTCCTAAACGGGACAGAAGCGTTTGTGTGTGAAATTACAAATATATTCCGCTAGGGAACCGGTTCTAAAACGGTTCTGTCTGAAATGACAGACCAGAAACCGTTTGGGAACCGTTCCTCTTCCGGATTATATCGTCTGTCTGAAATTCCTCATTATCTCAGCGATCCTCACAACAGCCCCACACTATGTTCATTCTGCAGATGGAGGAACTGGTGATGTGGCATGGTGGTTTGCCTAAAGAGAGCCAGTGTGGTATAGTGGTTAGAATGTGAGACTAGGATTTGGGAGACCCAAGGTTTGAATCCCTAATTTGCCATGGAAGCTTGCTGGGTACTCTTGGGACAGTCACACACTCTTAGTATAAGCAACCTCACAAGATTGTTGTGAGGATGAGATGGAAGCTGCCCTGGGTACTCGCTGGGGGAGAAAGGCAGAATATAGATGAAGTACATGTATAAGAAATAAATACATAAACAAATTCCTCTACTGAGTTTGCAGTAGAGGTAAGGTTTGATTCAGGGCCTTTGGGTTCACCACTCATGAGGTCTTTTGAAGAAGAAGAAGAAGAAGAGATTGGATTTATACCCCGCCCTTCACTTGGAGTCTCAGAGCGGCTTACAAACTCCTTTCCCTTCCCCTCCCCACAACAGACACCCTGTGAGGTGGGTGGAGCTGAGAGAACTCTGACACAAACTGCTCTTTTTCAAGGACAGCTGTGCCAGAACTTGTGACTGACCCAAGGTTTTGGGAAAACATGAATTAGAAAAGTCTCAAGAAAAATCAAATGCCCTAGATAAGAATTTAATACCTTGAAACTAAATACAGTGTGAGCTGATGTACCATTTTTATTCTGACTGTTACCTTACCCCATTATGTCCCAATAGCAACAAATACTTGAACTGAAACATTTGATTAGGCAAGCATAAATCGAGTGTGGCTTAAATGTTATTTCTGAACAGATTCAAAGCTTTAGGTGAAAATTATTTTTACTGGAATAATACTTGCAAAACTTTAAAGGCAGTGCAGCATGTACTTCCCTTATATTGTATAAATATAAGGGGGGAAATCCCAAAGGCACTGAAAACTGTTGGCATAGTCATTTTAGCCAGGGGTCGTTTCGTAGAAAAAGAGCTAGGGGAACTCATTAGCATAACTCATTAGCCTATGCCACACCCCCTGACATCACCGGAAGTGTGTCATAAGGCTACACACCCCACCCCCACCGGTCCTGGCCGCCGCCGCCGGCCTTGCAGCTCCACTGCCGAGCCCCATGAGGGGCCCGGCGGTGGACCTGCAAGGCCGGCGGGAGTGCAAGGAAGCCCCGCGAAGGCCCTCCCTGGCCCCAGGCAGGCAGGGGTGGGGAGAGGCAGGGAGGAAGCAACTTACCCTCCCTCTTCTCCTGCCTCCTCCTGGCTGAATTAGGGCCGGAAGCGGGGCGACCGGAAGCAGGGGGCGGGGCTTCGTCATGTGCCCCGCCCCCGTACCTCACCCGGGGGAACTGCGATCCCCCGCGTTCCCCCCCGAAATGACCTCTGATTTTAGCACACCACAAGAACTGTGCCATGATATGCTGTGGATAGGACTGTCCACTCATCTATTTTAGCAATTTAACTCTTTTCCACAAAGGTCACTGAGGCACCTCATTTTCACTGTCATTCTCTTTAGAGCACTCATTGGAGCCACCTGAGGTTGGTGACTGCCATATCCCTTTGGCTATCTGGGTAAAGACCTTTAAAGAAGACTGTTAGCTTTGGTTCTGATTTGACCTGCACAGCCAATAAGATGAAACTGTCTTTAGATAATATTATAAATCAAGGCAATTTTGCTAACAACACAGTTCCTAGGGATCATCGCCTGAAAAACATAAATTATAACTTTGAAACTTCCAAGCTGGCCTAATATTATATTAGCAATGGCATCTGTTCACTGTTGTTAGTTTTCATAAAACAGTGAATCTTTAGAAATGGAAACGTTTTCACCTCACATTTCTGCTGCTCAGTCTCTACTCTTGTGATACACTCCTCTTTCACTGACTATACTACACCTAGGCTATTTCCAATATTTTGAGGAGATGGGAGTCTCCTCTTCCCTTGCTATGTTTGCCTTATGCTGATAGCCCCACTCTGTTTGATTTTTAATGCTTGCCTGTCTGGAATCTACAAATGTGGATAACAGCGTGTGAAGATTTTGTAAACGATTAACCTAGTTGTTTAGAAATGAGGATTAGATTTGTTTTCTTGTGATTTAATTCAGTAGATTGATGTCTTGTGCAGTTATAGTGGAAACCGGATGTTCTGAGGAGACTAATGGAGTGTGTGTGTGTGTGTTTGTGTGCATGTATGTGCATGTGTGCTGGAGGACTACGTCTCCCTTACCGAGTAGCTCAGAAATGCTGTCCAAGGTGCTGTTCAATGATACATTCTCCTCTTTTTAATACTGCTTAAAAGAACTGTGATAACTAGTCTTGTAAATCTTCATTTATTATTTACTGTACGTAGGTCACCCTGTCCAACATCCTTTTTGTGTTTTTGTTTATTTTCTGATGAAAGGTGTTTCTTTGGGGGGGGGCCCTCTAGTGCGTAATTCCTCATTCCAAAACTAGGAAGGTAGGCGTAGCTAGCTAGTGCATGTGAAGTATAATCTTATGCTCAGGAAAGTATGGGAGACTGTGCTCCTTCGTGGTCGCACAGAATGTTTTACTTCTTTGTAAGTGTGGTCTTAAATAACCTAATGCAAATAACAGTGTGTTAGAATTATAGTGTAACAGGTTTAATTTGTGTGCCAGAAGACATCTACTAATTAAGACTTGTAACAGGCACTCTCCTAGTCATCTATGGTGCATAAGATTCTCCTCCAGATAACCAGATAGAGAGGTTTCTGTGAATCCAAAGAGACCTTATCGGCTTTCACCCCTGTTCAGGCCTCCAGTGACTAGCATAAGTTCATTAGGCAAGCTAATTAAACATTTTTATTGGCTAATATATTTTGTGGTTTGATTTAGAAGGCTGCCATAGCTTAAGAACAGTTGGCTAAAAGCACAAGATATATTCTGCCCCAGACTTTAAGATTGCATTCAGACTCTGGATATACAAAGAAATTATTGAGTTCCGTGATGTGTTGATACTGTTTGCTGTCTACTTATGGGTGGTGGGGTCATGGTGCAACATCTCAGGGCTCACATTTGAGCTTGTCTACTACAGATCTGAAAGAAAATAAAGTGCAAGGTGAGATGTGGTGAACAAGAAAGAAACAGGAAGCCCTATGTTTTGAGGAGCAGAACCATTCTTGCGTGGTGCACAGCGAAAATAAAATAAGCCATGCATAAAGCACGAGAATAGAAGTGTCATTAAACCGTCATTCTTGTCCAAATATCTGAAGGTTGCCATTGTTTCCTTCCCATGTCTAGCATAATGTGTGGCCTTTTGTATAAGAGAGTTTTTTTGTTGCTTTCTTTCTTTCCCAAGTAAGAAATTCAGAATCATATGTTGTTAGGGATAAGAAAGAAATTGGCTCACTTCTTAATCATGTGTCTTCTCTAGATAAATCGATGAAGAATTTATCTTGTTCTAGGGGATGGCTTCTTTAGCACTGTCACTATCTGTCAAACACCAGGAAAGGTGATCACTCCAGCACTAGACAAGGGGGGTGATTTGAGTACTATAAAGATGGAGTTTAACTGTCTGGTAACGCTTTTTGCTTGAGGACACTTTAGCTCTGACTTTGATAGCCACACAGGTATCACAGGTATTTTTTGGACCTTAATTGGAAGATGTTCTAATACAGCAAGTGTGCATTTGGCACCAGACACATGACTTTCACCTTTTGAGGCCTCACAAACATCTTTATCATGTGTTTTTAGATTTTTCTGCTTAACCTTCCTCTTCCTGGTCCATGATTCACTTATTGGTGATCTTATTGCAATATGTATATAAGTTATGTGTACCTCAATATTGTTTGACCTCTGAAGAAGGCCCCAATAGGGCAGAAATGTGTCAGATCATGTGTATTGGCCCTTGTGTTTAGGCTATAATTTATTTACGAGGCTTTCATTGGGGCCTTATGTATTTTTTAAACTGTCTTTCTAATAAATACTTGTATTTTTGTATATTATAAGTTTTAACTAGGTTTTTAATATTGGCCTTTCATTAGACTTTCTTCTCACCCTTTTAGTTCTTGATTCCCCTAAGTATACCACCAGTTTAAAGATCTGCAGAGAAGATTGAATTCTAATTATATAATATACGTACTGGAATAAAAATAGTGCTGGATTCCTGCCAAGTGTGCAAAATGGTAAAGCAGCTGAATGTCAATGATGGAAGGTTCCACGTCTTGTTAGTTGCTCCACACTATCAAAGATGGTGTTAAATCCCACCATTACCAACAGTGTCTCCAAAATGCAACATACTGGGTAGTAGGGCATTTTAATTCAGTCATGCATACCCAGAGAAAATTGCAGCAGATTTGCAGATCTAATGAGATGATCCAAGTGGTACAATGGAGGAATGGAGAAAGTGTACAGCCATGTGTACAACAAAGTCAAATGTATTAAACTTAAGTAGTCACATGCTGACCATTTAAATTGGAGTAGTTCATTGGTATCCACTGAGTTGTACAAATGTAGGCTGCTCATTAAAGATTTCACTTAATTCCTTTTTCCGCTTCATTATTGTAAAGATTATGCTGTGGAAGTGGCAGCGCTATTTTTGCAGTCTATGCATAGTTTTCTAGGTATTAGATAAAGAAACAAAGTGGTCATTCACTTATTTAAAATTATGCAAGCCATTTTTATAATTGCATGTATCTGAGGATGGGTCTTAAAGAGCATTTATTATCTTTACTGTTTTTGCAACTGGAGTCATAAACAGGAAAGAGCAGCCCTATGTCAGAGCATTTGCATACCTCAGAATGAAACTGTTGTTTTCCATCATGTTGCGCTGACACCATCATGAACTTCTCTGATGCTCAGGGATATGTGGGCCATGGGCTGCATACTGAAGGCCCTGATATGCAGACTGTGTGCTATTTAATACACTTGGATCTCCCTCTTGTGCTCCTAATGTAGGTAGACGTAGTAGAAGTTCTGGTGTCTTTACTGCTATTTGGCGCTTGCTTACAGGTAGGTGTATTATTTTATTTATTTATTTAAAGCTTTTCTCACTGAGGTTCAAGGTAGATTACGCAGTGTGAGTCAGTATGATCCAGAGCATAAGGAGACGTTTAGTAAACAATATAGCTAGGACTAAGAACTAAGTACACAAAAATGCCATATGTTGAAATGGGGTGGAAGTTACTTTGGGTTCATCTTTTTTTTATTATTAATTTTTTATTGAGAGAAATGCAACAGAACAGCAAAGAAAAACAAAAATGCATTACAGTCAGTCAGCAGGATATGAGGTGAAGACAGGACTGTAAAATCCAAGAATAGACACGGAGTAAACAAGATACCCCAACACAATCCACAAGGTAACCTTTGTATCCGTCAAAACCACTTTGGGTTCATCTTTAGTAAGCATTTTTTACAATGAGGGAACTGTCCCTTGAGTTGCCATACAGGACAGAATTTAGAAGTGTGTTCTTTTGACTACAAGTTCTGCATGTCCCTTATGTTTTCCTTGTATTAATGCCAGTCTCTACAACAAATGGAGGCTGTCTCCAGGGCTCTGGCAATAGCCTCCCCATGTGGCTTGTGCCAGGTTGTAATATTTACAACTGATCATTTTGGCTCCCAAGTTGCGGTCACACATGCTAGTTGAAGCAGAGGGGAAGCAAGGCTATTCCCTCCGGAGGAATTTGACCTGAGGTTGCAAGATCACACAGGCCTTTGTAGCTGTGGGCTCACCTCGTCACTGTGTGATCCGTCGCAACTGCGGTTGAGTCGGGGTTTTTTTTTTGCCGTTTGTTTCCCATGCGCATAAACGGGGAATCCCACCTCCGCACCAAGGGCCCCCCATGGGTATGTGATGATGCACATACTGCGAGGGGGGGGGAAATGGCACCGAGTTGGGATGGCCTGATCAGACCATCCCAGTGGCATGCATGTATGCTTGTGCGATCAGACAGGAAAGTCCATCCATGGCCTGGCAGAACATGTTTACTATGTGAATTTCTCTGGTATCTTTTTACTGCGCTTTGAGAGCCACTTTGGTGTAGTGGTTAAGTGCACGTACTCTAATCTGGGAGAACTGGGTTTGATTCCCCACTCCTCCACTTGCACCTGTTGGATGACCTTGGGAAAGCCATAGTTCTGGCACAGCTGTTCTTGAAAAAGAGCAGCTTCTGTCAGAGCTCTCTCAGCCCCACCTACCTCACAGGGTGTCTGTTGTGGGGAGCGGAAGGGAAAGGAGTTTGTAAGCCGCTCTGAGACTCATTTGGGTAGTGAAGGGCGGGGTATGAATCATATCTCCTCCTCCTCCTCCTCCTCTTCTTCTTCAGAGCAGCACAGGTTACTGACGCCTATGGGATGCTTCCCAGGTGTTGCTGTCTGATTGTGCCCTTTAGATCCATCAGTCATTCACGCCTATGTTGGATCTACTGGCGCATGTGATTGCAGCCTCAGGAAACTTAATTCTGTATCCAGCCTTCCTCAGTGCTGGTATGGAATTGCAGCTTGCACAAAGCATGGGACATCCAGAGCTCTGTATGGTATCTACTACAGCAGTCAGATTCAGTGGATACAACACAGCTGGGATTGCCAGTTAATCCACAGTTCTAAATAATTCTACTTCCTAAACTATTGGAATGCATCATGGTCACTAATTTAATCTTTCCTGTACAAAGGAAAAATGTCAATCTTGCTTAATTGAATTGTGGTTGGGAAAGTGGGCTGGGAGCAAGGGGGGCAGCAATAGTGACAGGCAATAATTGCAAAGAATGGGATGTGATGGGCCTAGGTTTCCAGGCTTGAGGAAGCAAATCTGTCAGCAGTTCCACTAAGAACAGTGAGAGGAGCCCCAGGGTACCACTGGAGCAAAGCTTCCTCTTGTCTTCTGAAAGTGGGGTGAGGAAGAAGGGGATGGACAAGGAAGCTGATTCCCTTTCCTCTTTGATAGCATGAGATAAGCCCCAGAGGAGAGGCTGCGGCCTGATGGAAGAGCCTCTGCTTGGCATACAGAGGGTTCCACGTTCAACCCCTGACACCTGCAGTTAAAAGGACCAGGTAGGATATGATGTGAAAAACATCTGCCTGTGACCCCGACCTTGGAGAGCTGCTGTCATTTCTGAGTAGACAGTAGTGACCTTTTGGACGAATGGTCTGATTCGGTATAAGACAGTTTCATGTGTGTACAGCTGTGCCCAACATTGTTTTGACACCACAGCCTGCATGCCTGCTTCTCCCACTGTGAGGATTCCTTTTAGGGGCTTTGGGGGTGGAGCCACTCAGTGGCATGCCCTGCTTGGGATCTGTCAGCTGTCTCTCACCACCGGATGGCAAAGGAACCACACAGCGACTTGTGCCCATGTAGGATCCTGGGTTTGTTACTTAGTGGGCTCCCCACCCACCCTGCCGGTGGGCTATGGGGATGGGTTAATAGCAGAGAGCAGCCAGGTCGTTCGATGCTGGATCCATCCCCGTGCTGTGCCAATTCTCCTTTGTCTGTATTCAGTAAAAGCTGTGGCCTAGTTTTCTCCACTTGGGTTGTTCTGTGGTTCTTCCTCCTCACCCTTGGTCCCTCTCTTGCCTGCTGGGACTGCAAGTAGTTGCTGCTGCTGGTTCTCTGTGCTGCTAGTGGAAGAGCTTGTGCAGCTACTACTGGTGGGAGAGATGGAGGAGCAGGAGATGGGCAGATCAAGCGGCTAGGAGGAGAGGGGTCCATTCCACCACTGTGGTATCCTACCAGTACATTAGCACTTCATTCTGCAGACTGAATTAGAGTGCAGACTGAAAGTGAGGAAAGTGGCTTGCCTGGCATCTGCTTCCTGGGTATGCCAGCAGCCAGTAGGAGCCAGGAGGAAGGAACGTGGCTTGCTCAGGATTTGCTTCCTACATACTTTGGGCGTCTGTGGAGAGGTGGGGCTTGAGAACCTAAAAGATCCTGCTTGCTTGATCCTGCTTTAGTTTCCTTTCTGCCTTGTTTGCTGTGGATCATGAGCCAAAGGCAGCTTCTGCTGGATCTGGGCAGAAGGAAGTCCAGCCATGCTTGCCTGGGGATAAACAACTGGAGGTGGAAAGGAAGGTCTTGGATGGAAGCTCTAAACTCTTCCTCCTCCTCCTCCTCTTTCCTGCCACTGTCATGGGGGAAGCAGTGGTCAGGAAGCCGTGTGCAGCCGTGTGGCAGATGAAGCAGCAATTCACCCCGCAGAAGGTTTGTAGGTACTGTATGAGCATATGCATCCTTCATTTGACGGAAGGCCACTGAGGGAAACTTGCCAGGGGCATCTCCTCACACACCTCAGGTCGGCTCTGAGGAAAGGCCAGCAGAGTAGGCACCAGCAAATGGATCTTGTGATCTCAAATATGAGGTCAAGGCCGGCTGTAAAGTATCTTGTTCCCTTCAGGGGACGAATCTCTTGCTTTTTGTAAGCTCATATACCAACAGTTAACTGCTCGTCTTGAGGTGCCTAGCCCCAGGCTCAATAACATGAAGTGTCATTATCAGTTTTTACCTGTATTGTGCAAGTATCTTAAGGAGCCGTTAGGAGGACAAGGCTCTTAATTCAGTTTCTCAATTGTACCCATAATGACTTTATTAATATTTTGTTACTCTCTTTTTTTAAAGCAACCTGCTTAAAAATTCAGGACATGTTTCATCCCTGCTGCATGTCCTGGGAGGTTTCTGGTGGTTCACTGAGGCCTGGTCAAAGTGTAGAGCAGAATGAAGTGATAATGTACTAGTAGAATACCATAGTGGTGGAATGGACTGTACCATTCCAGGAGAGGGAATACATGATTTTTCATATCTTCCCCACACTAATAATTTCCTCTAAGTGAAAAACTGGCTCTGCACATGAAGGGCCAGTCAGGATCCTTTTTCCATGGGGTGCTTTTTTATTGGCAGGGAATTTTTTTTTACAGTGGAGAGTCCTGAAAATGCTGCCTTCCTTGCATCTACAGTCAGAGGTGATACAACTCATTTTGGCACCTTACAATTCTGTTGCCACGTCTGGCTCCATGTGTAGACCAGGCCTTGGAAGGGTTTTGACAGGTAATTTTATGTGGTTCTCTCTGGACGGCAAACCGTGGTGGAAACTGTTTAAATTGCCCCACCTCTTGTCTGGTGATATCCATTTAAAATGACAGCACAGAACCCAGCAGTATGACCAGACACCGTTTCTCATTTTTAAAATTGTACTCCACGTGGCAAGGAGGGCTGAGTTGTTCTTGTGCGATGTCCTTCCTGTGTGATGGTGAAACTCTAGAAAGACCAGAGGGTGGAAAATGTATTTAAATGATGATTAAAAATTTATCTTCAGTGACGCATTTAGAAAAGCTTGAAAGTTAGATCGCCTTCTATATCCACCTGCTGGAGAAATTGTATCTATGGGCTATTGGAAAGAAGCAGAGAAAAGGACCTGGCTCTCAGTGACGTCCATGAGCTGGTGTCACTTACATGCCTCGAGCTCCTGATATGTGTGGGCAGCATTGTCCTCAAATGTAGAGAGATTGGAGTTTCAGTGTGCACAGCATTTTACCCCATTAATGTTTTTATTGAGGGAAGCTATTGCAGTGAGAAGTAGCTGCTGGTTTAGTTCTCAGCAGTCGCATACAGGCAGCAGTATATTTGAACTTAAAATGTAAAAACTTTCTATACAGGATGTGGCAGAATGTGCCTGCTCTGGCCTGCAGGCCCTATTCCGCCCTGCCCTCCTAGGTTTTTCTCAATATCTGGAGAGACTTTTCTTCCACTCTTGGGTAGCCTGCCACCACCACCTGACCTTTGTACAGAATTGCTTGCTGGGAGGGTCAGGACTCCCAGCTTCCCTTCCAAGTTCTGAGGCCTTGCCTCTGTGTCTCCCGCTACCCAGTGCCTGGTCACCATGGCAACAATTTACTGCCTTGCGCACCCCTGGAGGAATAGCTACTTGCCAACTGCCTGCCTTCCCACTCCTTTTAAAATAGTGTGCCTGAGAAGCTGGAGGTCTATGTGGTACAGAGAACCACTGCCAGCATCAAAAGTTATAAAGTATTTATTAAAAAGAAAATGTTCACATACATATTTTAGCACAGCACCAGTTTGAGCAAGGGTTCCAAAAGATATGGGTAAAATGCAAATCCTCTGTCCCTCTCTCTATACATGCCTTACCAGATGTTAAAATATAGGACAGGCTCTTTAGCTTAGGAGTTCTGGATCTCTACAGAGTACCATTACCTTGAAGCTTTCTCCAGCTCTCCAGGCAAGCACATGGTCAAAATGGCTGCCTTCTCAGGGGAGAGGTCTGTCTGCTCTCATGTACGCAGCACCCACTGACCAGGTCATGCCAGGTCAAAGAGAAGAAGAAGAAGAAGAGAAGAGGTTGGATTTATACCCCGCCCTTCACTACCCAAAGGTGTCTCAGAGCGGCTTACAAACTCCTTTCCCTTCCCCTCCCCACAACAGACACCCTGTGATGTAGGTGGGGCTGAGGGAGCTCTTGACAGAAACTGCTCTTTTTCAAGAACAGCTCTTATCAGAGCTACAGCTTGCCCAAGGTCATCCAGCAGGTGCAAGTGGAGGAGTGGGGAATCAAACCCGGTTCTCCCAGATAGAGTCCGTGCACTTAACACTCTCCTTCCTGAAGACTCTCTAGGATTTTGTTCCTCCAAATCTCTGTTTCCTGCTCAGGGAAAGGGGGAGATCTTGACCCACCCATTATCTCTCCTGCTAGATCTATTAGTATGTGTATGAAGGTGAGCTGAGGTACATCTGGGAAACAGTTAAACTGACTCCCCCCCCCCCACCCTGGTTTTTGCCTCGAGGGGAAA